>NC_092336.1:326847115-327155192 GCF_046630445.1 Rutidosis leptorrhynchoides | reverse complement strand
TTGACACCCGCCTTGGTGCAAGTGACCTACATATGAATTTTTATGTTCATGTAGGATTTCACATTCAAAATAATGAACATGTTTCGAAAGTTCAAGACTTTCACCTCTAACAGTACCTCATCGTGAAATGATGGGTAATGAAATGGTACAGCTTAAGAGGTATACGTACCAAGTGAAACGGTCAGAAGACTTTACTTCCTTAATGAGTGGATCTGACTCACTCGGGAATGCCAATCTATTTCAATTGACACTCGGTTTAAATCCCAAAAACCTTTGGGTGCCATAGCTTTTGGCTATGGGTTGTGTTGTCTAAGCAAACACAAGCACGTAGCTATTGTTCCTAAAAAGGACAACACTGGTGAAGCTCTAGGCTCCTCTTCCCACAGTATCACCATTAAATGATGTATAGTTTCGAAAGTCTGCTATACCAAGTAACCAAAAGTTTGTGATCTGGCACGTGATTCGGTTACAATCACGCTATGCAATCACCGCTCTCTCACGGTTTACACCCGTTTTGGTACAGGTGACCTACTATTGAGCTCTCCGAACTCGTAGGATTTCATGTCCAAGATAATGAACATGTGGGACAATTTTGGCTTCTTTGAAATCACGAAATATGCCATAAAATACCAAGTCAATTTTCATAATAAAGGTTTTGGCCGAATTTTCAATTGTTTTTTTCTATTTTTTTATTTTTAAACTAACTTTTCAATTTTTTTTAATTTTTCCCCTAATTTTTTCATTTTTTTTATGACCAAAACCCGTGAAACGTCAAGTCTTTTTAAATCAAAACTAATATGATGATGATTCCATTAACAACCAACCCGAGAGATTTTACATCCCCCACCCCACACTTGAGATCAAGTAATGTTCCCATCACTTGAGATCAAAATGAAATAAAAATTGAAAGGTTTATGTGAGAAAGAAAATATAAAAACTTATCGAGCTTAACCACTGATCGCGGAATGCCAGTGACAGATGGCACTGAACTGACTGCCAGCATAAGAACATCGTCTATTCCCGATCATCACACCAATATCATCAATCATGCAGTTTTGCTGAACTTAATGCCAGACTTGAAAAATCGTTTCACCAATAAACCTAAGAAAAGAAAAACAAATGAAAACTACATAACAGGACAAGGTGGCACCACCCAATGCCGAAACGCCTTGTCCCTCAAATAAGTTTCAAAGTACACAATCAGAGAACATAATTATTCAAGTACAGACCAAATGAAAAGGAAATAGTTTCAAACAAATTACAACAAAAACATGCACAACAAATCATCTCACGGCCATAAATCTCTGGTAGGGTCCCAATCCACACCATAGGTATCCTGACAAGCCTAGTACGGGTCATATGATGGATCTGGCCTCGGAGGAGTAACTGATGTATAATCAGGAATCGTAGTACGCGTCGGAATATAAGCCTCCGGGTTCTGACGCATCTGTCTCTGAATTTGTCTCTGATGAACCTCCCACTGATTGTGGGCCCGAATCCCTCTCACATCATACTCTACCCTGTCAACTCGCTCACCCAAATGACCCATCTCCGTTTCGAACTGTCCCAGCGCTGTGTTAATCACACCATAACTGTTCTCATGTCAAACCCTCATATCGTCATTATGCCTGCGCTGCTCCTCTAGCATCCTCTGATTATGCTCAACCTGAGCATCATACGCTGACCGGCTGTCCCGAAACTCCAGATGAATACCGTCTACACTGTTAACCAACGAATTCCAACTCTCTTCACCAAGTGTCCACGCACCCTGTACGTTCGCAGCACTCGAGCTACCTGCCTCATACGTGGATCGACTAACACCACGTCCACGACCACGTCCAGCCCCATCTCCTGGTTGTTGTTGTTGTTGCTCATCATCCACCAAAACCCAACCTTGTGGACCTCTTCAGATAAACTCAGCTTTTGAGAAAAACAGAATATTAGTGGGCATCGCCTCAACCCCCAACATACTACACCTATTAGTCGGGACTGAAAACACCCGAGCAAATCTAGTCACCAAGTGCCCACCTAACAACGGCCGTTCTATTCTAATCTCTTGAAACCATGCTCCTAACATACAAGGGACGTCAATCCGCTCTCGCAATTTAATCTGTTGAAGAATCCAAAGATCTCTTCGCTGAATCTTATTTGCATTTCCTCTAGCCATAAATATGTGAGCAATCATCTTAAAAATCATCCGGTCCTCCGAAAGTCGAAGCATGGACTGAACACTCCTATTTGAACTAAAAGGACCCGCATCACCTTTCGCCACCGTTGGCCAATAATCACTTTCACTAAACGGTTCCTGCCCAAACAACTTCCCCTGTACCAAGAACCACTTTAAATCGTTGTCATTTAACTCGGGATATAAATCCAACGCCCGAGCTACCCCAATCTTACTCAAGCTGCGCTCCAACCCTCCTAACCTGAATGTCAAGAAATTTGCCTCAGTCGGAGAGGCTCGCGGTCTACAACTAACAGTGAAAAAGAACTCTATAGTTAATGGCTCAAAGATATCCTCATTAATTTCAAATAACCGTTCGTATGGCCTCAATTCTTCACTCGCATATGTCACCCACAAAAACCCACACAATCTCCTAACAATATTGTTACCCAAAGCTGTGAGTTGCGTCCAATCCAAATAATAAGTTCGTTTGATCGGACGGGCGCTATTAATCATGAATCGTTCTTCCAAATTCTCATCATTATAGATTTGTGACAACCATAGCTCCGGATTATTTGGTGGTTATCTTGGTTGTTCGGTGTTGCCTCGCGATCTTTACACACATGAAACAAATAAAGAAACTAAAACACCAAACTTAAAAGTTAGTGTTAGTCAAAATAATAAGCACCAAAGTCCCAACACAACCAAAACATGTTACATGCTAAGTCACTTTAAAGACAATCACCAAGTTACCCGAGTAACACATGTAAACATGCCAAGAACGCAAATCTATACATATCAAATTATCTCTTAAAACATAGCACACAACAACCATACCAAAACATGTCAAACATGACTACTCATAACACTTTTAACCTTCTCAAATCCAATAAAGTTCATCATGTTTGCTAACTTTTTACCAATTCAAACCACTACTATCAAACTACTCATCTCGTCACAAAACACAAGTTATGTCTCTTCTAGCATGGCATCATAAATAATTAAACCCAATATAGCACAAGTCAATCAAACTAACATGACCCGCCCATATGAACACAACCCCACACTAGTGCAAAAACATATCATCAACTCAAGAACAAGAACAATTTCAAGCAAGCAACTCCTTTTTCACTTACAAATTCGGATTCTCAAACACATAAACCCTAGGTTCAAGTATAACTTCTAAAAACACAAGATTAATCATGCATTCAAAGCATACAATGATAATCTAACAAAACCCATTACTAATTAGAACACAAAACCCCAATTAAACAAACCCCACACTAATTCATCATGTAAATCAATGATTAAGCAAGTAAATACACACAATTAGATGAAATTAATTAGATAGAAAACAAATTCGGACCTTAGTGGGAGCCATTCTTGCAAGATGAGGAAGTAATTAGAATAGAAATTGAAGTTTAAGAATTTAGGGTTTTTAGATCTAGGTGTTTGTAGGTGAAGAAAAGATAGATAGAATGAATTAGAATGAAAGGTTGATGTGTAAAAAGCTGTAAAACCCGACTTCTATTGTGTGGTTGGGAAAAATAATGTTTTTTTATATTAAAAAGCAAAACAGTCTGCCCGTCAGTCAAATGGAGCGGCGCTCCAGTAATCGCGCAGCGCTCAAGAAATGGCGCGGCGCTCAAAAAGCTTGCGCGACGCTCAAAAAGCTTGCGCGATGCTCCATTACGCTAAAAAATCATGTCGGGGGCTTTTAAACATCTGGTACATCAGGTACGTACCATCTGAGCGGCGCTTCAAGTGCTGATAATCCAGAATTTCGCATTTTTAAGCCATTTTAACCCATTTACTCAACTTAAAAACCACCAAACAACCCAAACAAAAAGTCGAGCACGGTCATATTGCACATATCATCAAACAAGCACAAAAACATACAAACTCTACAACAATGTGAAGTTTATTACCGAGTCATTCACAAGACTCGTTACCAACTTCAAGTGACATTAGGATCGGGTTCAACATGAACCCCGTCATCAATCTCCAACGGACCATCGAAATATTTCTTCACCCGATGCCCGTTAACCTTAAAGGTAGTACCACTCACATTTTTCAACTCAATCGCACCGTATGGGTATACCTTAACAACCTTAAATGGTCCCGTCCACCGGGACTTAAGTTTTCCCGGTAAAAGCTTCAATCTAGAGTTAAACAAGAGCACTCGATCGCCCTCATTAAACTCTTTCAGACCCTTTAACCTTCTATCATTCCATTGCTTGGTTTTCTCTTTATAAATCAACGAATTTTCATACGCATCAAGGCGTAATTCACCAAGCTCATTCGATTGCCCCGCCCTTAGGCGTCCGGCTTCCTTCAGATCCAAATTGCACTTTTTAAGTGCCCACATCGCTTTATGCTCAATCTCCAACGGGAGATGGCACGCTTTTCCATAAACCAACCGATAAGGAGTGGTACCAATGGGCATTTTGTAGGCGGTTCGAAACGCCCACAAAGCTTCATCGAGCTTATTCGCCCACTCCTTCGGTTTCGACTCCACAGTTTTCTCAAGAATTCCTTTAAGAGCTCGATTGGTATTCTCAACTTGTCCGCTCGTTTGGGGATGGTACGAAGTAGAAACTTTATGGAGAACTCCATATCGCTTCAACACCTTCTCCATTTGGGCGTTACAAAAATGAGTACCCCTATCGCTAATCAAAGCTTTAGGAGTTCCAAATCGAGAGAATAAACGCTGAAGGAAAGAAATCACAACTCGTGCATCGTTTGTAGCCAAAGCTTGCGCTTCAGCCCATTTAGACACGTAGTCAATGGCAACGAGTATGTAACTATAATTATGAGATTTCGGAAATGGCCCCATAAAGTCAATCCCCCAAATGTCGAATACCTCACATACTTGGATGCTTTGTTGAGGCATCTCGTCCCGTTTGGTGACTTTACCCGCCCTTTGACAAGAATCGCACGATTTGCAAATCCGGTGGGCATCCTTGAAAATTGTCGGTCAAAAGAAACCGGCATCATAGACTTTACGACCTGTGGCACTCGGTCAAAATACGCATACACTCTTCACCGGAAACACACCGCCGGATAACCCTATCGGGACAACAACGAAAAAGATAGGGGTCTTCCCAGAAATAATACTTAAGGTCATTGAAGAATTTCTTCCTCTTTTGATGTGACCACCCTTTTTCCAAGAATCCCCCGACGAGCTAATTAGCAATGTCCACGTACCATGGCTCGTCCACCTTGTCCATCGCCATGAGTTATTCATCGAGAAAATCATCATGGATACTCGACTCGTGAAGGACTTTGAGACTTGGATTCTCGAGTCTAGACAAGTGGTCAGCCGCTAGATTTTCAGCACCCTTCTTATCCCGGATCTCGATATCAAATTCTTGCAAAAGCAAAATCCATCTAAGCAGTCGAGGTTTTGCATCCGGTTTTAAAAATAGGTACTTAAGAGCAGAATGGTCCGTAAAAACAATAGTCTTAGACAAGACTAAGTAGGACCGGAACTTATCAAACGAAAAGACCACCGCCAGGAGTTCCTTTTCAGTGGTAGTATAATTCAATTGTGCTCCATGCAAGGTCTTGCTTGCATAATAAATGGGTCGAAAATGTTTCTCGACCCTTTGACCCAAAACAGAGCCAACAGCAAAATCAGAAGCATCGCACATAAGCCCGAATGGAAGGGACCAATTCGGAGCAATTATGATGGGTGCATTGATCAATTTCTCCTTAAGAAGATCGAATGCCTTTTGGCACTCGTCGGAGAAATTCCAAGGCGTGTCCTTTTCGAGGAGTTTGTTCATCGGGTTAGCGATTTTGGAAAAATTCTTTATAAACCACCGGTAAAAACCGACTTGCCCAAGAAAACTCCGAACACCTTTAACATCGGTGGGAGGTGGAAGGTTCTTAATAGTTGTTACCTTCACGGGATCCACCTCAATACCATCCCTAGAAATCTTGTGCCCGAGGACTATGCCCCCTTGTACCATGAAATGGCACTTTTCCCAATTGAGCACGAGATTAGATTTCTCACACCTTACCAACATCCGCTCCAAATTAAGAAGGCATGAATCGAAAGTGTCACCGAAGACCGAAAAGTCATCCATGAACACCTCCATGCAATCTTCTATCATATCATGGAATATGGCCATCATGCACCTTTGAAAAGTTGCCTGAGCGTTACAAAGGCCAAAGGGCATGCGACGGTATGAGAATGTGCCATACGGACACGTGAAAGTTGTTTTCTCCTGGTCCTCGGGCGAGATAGGAATTTGAAAATAGCCCGAAAAACCATCAAGAAAACAATAAAAGCTGTTTCCCGCTAACCTCTCTAGCATTTGATCCATGAAAGGTAACGGGAAGTGGTCTTTGCGTGTGGCGTCGTTCAACTTCCGGTAGTCAATACAAACACGCCACCCTGTGACAGTCCGAGTGGAAATTAACTCATTTTTATCATTAGTGGTAACAGTCATACCACCTTTCTTAGGTACACAGTGTACCGGGCTAATCCACGGACTGTCAAAAATCGGGTAAATCAGACCTGCATCGAGGAGCTTAATGATCTCTTTCTTCACGGCATCTTGCATGTGCGGGTTCAACCTCCTTTGTCGTTGCACCACAGGTTTGGAGTTATCCTCCATTAGGATTTTGTGGGTGCAATAGGAGGGACTAATACCCTTAATGTTGTGAATTTTCCATGCAATGGCCGGTTTATGGGCCTGCAGCATAGTTACAAGCTCAATTTTCTGACCTGTAGTAAGAGAAGAAGAAATAATTACCGGAAGCTTAGATTCCTCCTGCAAATAAGCGTATTCCAAATGATCTGGAAGTGGCTTCAATTCTAACTCGGGAGGTTCTTCAAATGAAGACTTGCTCCGGTAATCCGCATCACGTTCGAGTTCTTTGAACTCCTCCTCAGTCAGCTCATAGCCGTTTTCCATCAAGGGGGTCAAAATATCCACCTCCTCAACCTGCAACTCTTCATCAATTTCAACCAATGAACATTCTCCTAAACCCTGTAACTCTGGGAATTCATGCAAAAACTTAGACTGGACATTCACAGTGTTAAGAAAATAACATGTATCATCAGTGTAGGCGGGGTATTTTAAAGCATGGTCGATTGAGAAAGTTGCATGCAAATCATCTATCCTAAGGGTCAACTGTTGGCCATAAACATCAATGATACATCTAGCCATATTTAAAAATGGCGGACCCAAAATCAGTGGAATCCTCTCATCCACTTCCATATCCAACACCACGAAATCGGCCGGGAAAATCAACGACCCGGTCTTAACTAGCATATTCTCTATAATTCCACGAGGGAATTTAATGGAGCGGTCAGCTAGCTGAATAGCCATACGCGTGGGTTTCAACTCCTCTGGGTCTAGCTTTAAATAAATAGAATAGGGCATTAAATTTATGCTAGCACCTAAATCTGCCAACGCCCTCATACAATCCAAATTACCCAGTAAACAAGGAATGGTGAAACTCCCAAGATCCTCAAGCTTCTCGGGAAGCTTGTTTGCAACTACCGCTGAGCATGCGGCATTTAACCTAACTGAAGACACGTTCTCCAGCTTCTTCCTGTTAGTTAGCAAGTCCTTAAGAAACCTTGCATACTTGGTCATTCCTGCAATCACATCAATAAAAGGCAAATTTATATTAACTTTTTTAATCAAGTCCATGAACTTGGACTTTTCTGCCTCCAGCTTTCCCAATCTCTGCTTCCTTGGGAATGGGAGCGGTGGTTGATACTCTTTAACTACTGGTTCGGCAGCAACAGTTTCCGGTACCCTCACAACTTTCTCAATCACCTGTTCCGGCTCCTTTTTCCCCTCCGGTTCACTAACAACAACCAGCTCACTATCCTTAACCAACGGCACTCGCAAATCATACTCATCGGCCTTCCTTGGTGGATCATATGCTAAACCACTTCGGGTGGTGATAATAATAACGTGCCCATTCTTCGGGTTAGTATCTGTCTTACTCGGTAACTCCCCCAGTTTCCTCTCATTACTCTGATTAGCAAGTTGACCAATTTTTTTCTCCAAATTCTGAATAGCTGCTTGTTGATTTTGAAACACTTGATCATTCTTTTCATTGTTTTGAGTAACAGTAGTAACAAGCTGAGTTTGAGACATCACAAGCTTTTTGATCATAGCTTCAAGGTTGGACTTTTTCTCTTCGGCTTTGGGCTTTTGAAAATACCCGGGAGCTTGCTGTTGATATCCTCCACTAGATCCTGGCTGGAACCTTGAACCTTGATTACCTTGAGGATTATAGGGATTATTGAAATTCCTATTAAACTGCGCACGTCCGTGAAACTTATTGTTGTTCTGTTAACTAATATAAGCGATCTCTTCTTTCTGGTTCATAGTCAAACCAGCATCACAATCTTTTACTAAGTGTAATCCCCCTCAAAATTCACAACCAACCTTAATACCATGCATGTCCTTCTCCAACTTCTCCAAGTGTCTACCAAATTTGTCTAACTTAGCATTAATAGACCCATAATCATCATACGCACTAGTGGTTTCGGTTCTCTTAACTGACGCTGAACGAGTTGACTCATGATCTTGATGCCATTCGTGAGTGTAGGTAGCTTGCTTTTCAATAATCTCTAGTGCCTCTTCTTCGGTTTTATCCATTAAAGTTCCACCTGCTGCTTGATCAATACTCTGACGAGTTGGTATGTTACACCCCTTATAGAAAATCTGGACCTTTTGTAAATCATTCAATCCGTGTTGCGGACACGAGCGTAACATATTAGAATAACGGTCCCAAGCATCAAACAACGTCTCACTGCTCTTTTGTCTGAATTGCGAAATATCTGCTTGAAGTCTAGCAGCTCGAGACGCAGGGAAAAACTTTGCTAAAAACTTATCCACCAAAACTTCCCCCTCTGGCTGCTTATCTAACCATCTCTTAGCTTTTCCCTTTAGAGTCCAGGGAAAAAGCCTTGTCTTGATCGAAGTATCAGTAACCTCATGCCGTTTGACCAAGTTGCAAACATCATTGAAAATATGAAGATGCTCGTAAGCATCCTCACTATCCTTGCCATGAAATTGGCAGTCAGAAGAAATCAAACTCAGAATCGGACCTGTAATTTGAAAAGGCTGAGTGATGTTCGGTTGAGTAATCGAATTACCTTGGCCAGCTCGGGTGGCCTACAACTTTTCTGCCATAGTCTGAGGACGATTTGGTTGATCAGCTTGGTCAGCCATATCTTCAGTCTCGAAAAGATCTAATGAAACGTAAGATTCTTCTTCTTCTCTGATTTCAGGTGGTGTATCGGGCACCACAGTCTCAGAACTACTACCCAAATTAATTATATTAGCACTCGAAGAAAAAGATGAATCCACTGTAGACTGTTGCTCTTGTCTTAACGCTCTGAATAACTCTCTTTTGGGTTCGTCAAACGGTTGAAGAATCAGAGAATTAGAAGAACGCGTATGTGGCATGCACTACCTGTTATCTGCGAAACCACAACTAACAACTGATTAAACGCACCGATTCAACTGAGAATAAATGAAAAGAAATAATAAACTATAACTAAAACTAAACTAAGAACAATTAGATAACAATCTTAATTTTCGACACAACTGTCCCCGGCAGCGGCGCCAAAAACTTGATGTGTAAAATCTAGTATATAATTTATCTTGGAAAATGCCGGTTTAAAGATTACTACACACTAACTGGCAGTGTACCCGATCATGCAATAGTATAAAGTTGGTAATTCCGAAATCGTTCCATGGACAGTTTAAACGTGAGAATTAAGATTGCAACTAATAAAATAAACTAAGTTAATCTATGAAAATCGAAAGTACGAGATAGTTTATTTTGTGGCTATTTAATGATTAGCCAAATCAAAGATTGATTAAAAGTAGAAGATAATATTTTTTTGTTTTTAAGTTTATAGAAATAGATGTAGACTCAACGAAAAGTAAAGATATTTGAATTCGATAGATAAAAGAATGTTCGCGTAGATCTCCTATTCGCAGTGTCGGATGATTTGTTATTAAGCTCTAGTTTAATTTATCAATACATGCAACTACATAGTCAGTTTACCCAGAGTTCTCTTTTAGCAAACACGTCAAACTTGGATTTATTGGCTTAGGGTCCCCTTTCACCAAAGACCTCTTTCGTTTGTGACTTAGTAATTAACTAATTATAAGATTAAGATTCAATTGGTTACGCGTTCGCTCCGCACAATTCACCCCTATTTTGTTTAATCTTTGTTACCCGGTTTACCCCCTTGGTCCAGTAAGCACCCAATTGGTTAAGACAAATCAATTGAAAACTAGTGTACTAAATTGAAACAGGGTTCCCTTTGTTCAAACAAGATCACTAATCAACCTAGTAACAATAATCAACACCCACAAGAATGGTTCTTAATCAAAACTCATAATTATCATGCATTAATCAAATCAAACATTAAAGTATCATCCAAACACATACGAATATTAAATCTAGACAAACATTAAAGTGCTTAGCCAACCATGGCTAAAACCAAAATCACAAATAGACAATTAAGAGTATTCATAATGATGAAAAGAATTAAACCTAATGAAAATTGTGTTATTGAATGATGAACGGATCGAGACGCGTTTCCGGAATGATTGATGTGTTAGAATGATCTTGGGGTTCCCCAAAAATCACCCTTTTTCGTTAAAAAGCTGCTGGAATTCGTCTGGATGCAATAATGATAAATTAGGGTATAAATTTGGCCTTTAAATAGGTAAAATCTGAAACCTACTGAAGGTGGAGCGGCGCTCCAAATATGGAGCGGCTCCATATAGCTGTAAACTGATCTTTTGATTTCCAAAACCCCTCGAACTGAAATTCCTGCCTACTGGAGCGGCGCTCTATATTTTGGAGCGGCGCTCCAGACCCTTTTTGCTGAATCCGGACTGTAAAACTCATAAAATCACTCGTTTTTCGAACCAAACTCGAATCGAACCAATCTCTTTCACTGGTTTCCATAGAAAATTACTAAAACCATCAAATAACTTCAAATTTCATCTCCTTGGTCTTAGAACTCGAACTTTCACAACACTTATCGAAATAACACCAAATCGTATCCAAAAGGACCAAAATGTGCCCGATATCGCTAAGGAAAGCGCGTATGAAATATACGATATCACAATCCCTTTCCAAAGTAGCCAATTTTGTCACAGCTTCAGCAAATCAATTTTGACTTTTCATTCGGATTAGCCTTATTATAACTTTGATATATAAGTTTTCCTTTCGCCATCGTTACCGGGGAACTTTTTATATTCCACCATATTACCAGCAGACGTACCAGTAATCTCGTTGCTCCTTGACTTAAATATCTTCGACAAATCACTATATTTATCTATTGAAGTCTTATTATGAACTCATCGGCATCTTGTAACGATAATTACCATACCAAATATCGGGAGGTATCAATCGATAATCTCGAATTTCTCAGTGATTCTACGACAACAATTATATATATATATATATATATATATATATATATATATATATATATATATATATATATATATATATATATATATATAATTCCTATCTCCTGGATTTACGAACTTCAATTCTGAATTTCTGAAAAGCGCTTTAGCCTATGAATCAGTTTTTTGAGTTTTGAAAAAGCTGATGAAGCAGTGAAAACTGAAGACTGCCTTAACAGTTAAAAGCTTGATGATAAAAGATGGAGTGTTGAAAAAGCTCAAAGATTTTGATACTGAAAAATGAATTGAACAAACCATGAAGGAGACTCTGAACAAATCACAAGGAATAAACTTGTACATAAAGAATTCAGACGATTCTGTTTCTGATGAGATCTTTAGCGAATGCCTTGTTCCGTAATTGCTCTAAATCATTGTGAATGAATTTCCTCATCACACTTTGAACCTAAAATTCTATGATATTATCATATCTTTCATTATAAATATCCTCAATATTTATGAAGATATCTTCATAAATATTCTCGTCCGATATTAATTATCTCTCCGCACTATCTGTGTTATATCATAAAAGGAAACTATTTTAGTTTCTATATTCTGTAAACTTTCGAATTTAAAGTATCAATGTTTTTGAAGTAGTGTTTGTGATGACATCGGAATTTCCGACCAAATTTAAACTTAACCTTTATATAGTTTCGACACGATAAGCAACGTTTATTAAACCGAGTCTCAAAATGTTGGAACTATTTTTCAGGAATGCATTTGACCTTAGACTATTCCTGACGATTCACGAACAATTGTTTGTAAATAAATATGTAAATATATGTTATGTAAATGTAAGTATATATAGTAATAATAAATAATAAAAGTTAATTATAAAAAAAAATTAAGAATGTGAAGAAGTAAACAAGATAATAAAGTGGTTATTAATTTAAAGCTATATATAAATATATACGACTTCTATATAAAAATATTATGATATGCTTATTGGAGTATATACCTAAAAGATATAAATATATATATATATATATATATATATATATATATATATATATATATATATATATATATATATATATATATATATATGTATATATATATATATATACATACATATACATACTATATAATTATTGGACATTATATAATTAGTAATATATAACATTAGTATATTAAATTATAAATTGAAATATAGTTGTTATATCAATGTTATTATTTTCATTATTAATATATTAATATTAGTATTATTATTAGATACGTATAAAATATATATGATATGTGATACATTTAATTGATAATATTATTATTATTAGTAATATCATTATTATTATAATTAGTAGTCAAAATCATGATTTAGGTTATTATTAAGATTATCACTTTCATTATTTTTATAATTATCATTATCATTAAAATTATTATTATTATTAAAAATAATATTATAAAGATAATACAAATTATTATTACTAGTATTGCTAATATCATATTTTAGAATGTTATTAATATTTATTTTTATTATCTGTATTGTAAGGATTTTTATTAATCATTATTATTATTATATATATAACTATTATTATTAATATTATTATTATTAATATATATATTTATTAATTATATAAAGCAATTAATCGTACAATGATTTGTAAAACATATCTATCAATACTGTACACGTTTTTTGTTTATGTCGAATTCTGTTTTGGGTCGATCTCAGGGATCAAATCAGCATCCACTACTCGTACAATTTTGCTTGCTGTATATTTTTTTTAATTATTTTGTTCCTTTCTTCCAGAGTATTAAAATAGGTCGGCACTTTCTTTATAAACCACACGATTTAGTTTATTAGTGAAACCCATTCAATTACCTTCCCATTTTTATCAATTATCAATTCAAAAGTGTCTGTGTTAATCGAATTGTAAACAGAAAAGGCCCGGAACCTCTGTATTTCTATTATTTTTCCAAATCTTCGAATTCAAAAACAATTACAAAATGTAATAATAACATTGTGTTAGGATCGTTTAATCTTTTTGCAAAGCGTGAATCTTCAATTTCATATAACGAATTAGAATTTTGGAGTCAAAGATTTGAGTTTAAAAGTCAACCATTTGTTCAACAAACAAATTCGAAGTTTCTGTTTTGTTTCCAGTTAAATTGTTGTTTGGTAAAGTTTCTAGGAAGGATTTCCAATCACTTTCATGTTGAAAGTTTCACTTAAAACGATCTAGATTTCTAAATGAGCTTTTGGAATTTTTTTTTTCTTCTCGTCGATACAGCTACTGATGTTCTTGTTTTTCTTATTTTTTTTCTTTCTTTTTTCGCGTTTGTTAATCTATTGTCTCATTCTTAAAACGTTTATGAATCAATTTCAAATCCCAAAGTAAACGAATTAAGTCTCTGCTGTTAATTGGAGTTCTATCGAATGGATGGATGAAGGAGAAATAGAAACAGTTGATATGGGTTAAAAACAATCGAGTTTGGAATTAAAACAGAAAAGATATGCAGCGCGGATGGTTTAGGGGTGGTGTCAGTTAGCGAGAGATCATGGGTTCGAGCCCGGTCTCGCGCTATTTTTTTTTAGAATGACTTTCCAAAGGGTATACATTTCTTTTTATTATTATTATTATTATTATTATTATTATTATTATTATTATTATTATTATTATTATTATTATTATTATTATTATTATTATTATTATTATTATTATTATTATTGTTATTGTTATTATTATTATTATCATTATAATTATCATTATTATTGTTATTGTTATTATTAATTGTTGTTGTATCATATTAAAATTTATAGTATGAGTTCTCTTATTATTATTTTAATTAGTAATAAGTAATATCAAAATTGCTAGTATTATTATTATTAGACTTATAAGCATTATTAATATAGTTATTATTGTTAATTTTATTATTTAAGTATTATTACTATTATTATTACGATTATCATTATTATTACTATTAATGTTAGTATAACACTTATCATTTTTTTTATTAGTATTATTATCGTTAAGTAAAATTTTTTTTTTTTTATTAATATTAGTATTATTAATAAGCATTATGAACTTTAGTTATTATTGCTATTACCGCTAATATAAGTAGTAGTTATCAACTATTATTATCGTTAACATAACCCTAGTTACAATTATAATAATTATTATTATTGTTACTACTGATAATATTATTATCAATATAAGTATTAATATTAAATAATATGATTATTAATATTATCTTTATTAATCTCAAAAACTATCACTTTTAAGCAAATAAATATTTTGTACATAAAATATATTTATTATACATACTACACTTATATTAAAACTTCACATAACTATATATATATAAAACCTACTAAAATTACTTATATAAACACTTACAACAACAAATTATCGATTTTTAAATATAATATCAAACAAGTACGTATATCAAAATATTAATATAACTATAAAAATATTAACCATTTGAACGAACATACAAATTAAAAATATATATTATTAATACAAAAATAATGTAATTAATAAATTTATATATATATTCATTCGAATACGATTATATGTATTAATGAATATACAAATGATTTAGGTTCGTGAATCCGAGGCCAACCCTGAATTGTTCAGTTGTTCAATACAGTCATATGTATTTTTACTACAAAATACATTAGGTGAGTTTCATTTGCCCCTTTTACTCTTTACATTTTTGGGGCTGAGAATACATGCAAATGTTTTATTAACTGTTTTATAATAATTATATGCGTGAGTTTCATTTGCCCTTTTACTCTTTACATTTTTGGGCTGAGGATACATGCAAATACTTTATTAACTGTTTTACAATATTTGTATGCGTGAATTTCATTATTCCCTTTTTATATATATTTTTGGGCTGAGAATACATGCAATGTTTTAATAACTATTTTACAATATTTATATGCGTGAGTTTCATTTCTCCCTTTTTAAATGCTTTTGCAATATATATTTTTGGGACTGAGAATTACATGCGCTGTTTTATAAATGCTTTACGAAATAGACACAAGTAATCGAAACTACATTCTATGGTTGGATTATCTAATCGAATATGCCTTTTTATTAAGTTTGGTAATCTAAGAATTAGGGAACAGACACCCTAATTGACGCGAACTCTAAAGATAGATCTATCGGGCACAACAAGCCCCATCCAAAGTACCGGATGCTTTAGTACTTCGAAATTTATATCATGTCCGAAGGAGGATCCTGGAATGATGGGGATATTCTTATATGCATATTGTGAATGTCGGTTACCAGGTGTTCAATCCATATGAATGATATTTTTGTCTCTATGTATGGGACGTATGTTTATGAGAATTGGAAATATGAAATCTTGTGGTCTATTAAAATTATGAAATGATTATTTATGCAAAACTAATGAACTCACCAACCTTTTGGTTGACACTTGAAAGCATGTTTATTCTCAGGTACGAAAGAAATCTTCCGCTGTGCATTTGATCATTTTAAAGATATTACTTGGAGTCATTCATGACATATTTCAAAATATGTTGCATTCGAGTCGTTGAGTTTATCAAGATCATTATTAAGTCAATTATAGTTGGATATATTATGAAATGGAATGCATGTCTGTCAACTTCAAATGAAATGAAAGATTGTCTTTTCAAAACGAATGCAATGTTTGTAAAATGTATCATATAGAGGTCAAGTACCTCGCGATGTAATCAACTGTTGTGAATCGTTTATAATCGATATGGACTTCGTCCGGATGGATTAGGATGGGTCATTTCAGTTGGTATCAGAGCAGAGGTCTTAGCGAACCAGGTCTGCATTAGTGTGTCTAACTGATAAGTCGTTAGGATGCATTAGTAAGTCTAGACTTCGACCGTGTCTGCATGTCAAAAGTTTTGCTTATCACTTCGTGTCGAAAATTTTCCTGCTTATCATTCTTAGTCTAGACACGTTTTACTGCATTGACTGCATGAATAGTGTATAGACAAAATTCATATCTTAGCGTATCTATTACTGTAACTTTGTCTGACAACTTCCGTAGATTCCTCCGTAACTTATGGGATTTTAGTATTATATATGCATATGTAAATTATGTATTGCAAAGTACTAATCTACATCCTATAATCTATTTCTTATCGAAAATACTTCATCTGATCGTATGAGATGAATCCTGCAACCAGTTCGAGTCCCTCAGATTCCGACAGCTATTCCGATAGTTATTCCGACAGCTATTCCGACATAGATGTTCACCTAAGCTCCGAAAACAGCGTCATCGGCATGAATCAACCAATCAGCCATTATCAATTCATCTGATGGGTTTGTAGTCGACTTAATTAATGGAAACGCGCAGAAGGCAATCCCTTCCATCAACCGAATTCACCTCTTGACAATGAACCTGAAGCGTTTACCGGCGAACCTGTTCGAGACACCATTTTCAGTCTCATTTCCAGGGTAACTCGACAAGATTATATTCTATCCACAATTCTGAACCTTATTTATCCACTCGTTCCGACCGACAATTATCCTGGAGTAATAAGTCAACGAACTTCGCGCTCGAATAATCAATTCTGAGAATATGGTGAAAAATCTACCAGCTTCAGCAATATCACCGGTACCAACAGTACCATCGGTAACAGCACCAATATCATCAACAATCCATGCCTCAACATCTCATTCTGTACCTCAATTATAATCATCGTTCTACATGATGTTCTACATCATTTATCCCCGTACGACATGACGGTTATGTAATCTCTAATGTTTTAGAGATTATATATTCTGGTTCTAACAGTAAATCAAATGAGTTTAATATCATATTAACTCATTAAATCCATGATTACATCTGAAGAAAATATATATGTATATATGTTTTCATAAAGATTATAATTAAAAATTCCTTTGTACAAACTGCTAATAGTGAAAATATTTTAATGGGTAGGTAACACCCGAGGAATATTTAGATTCTACATTAATAAGTTACACTGTACATTCTTCGAATCTGATTCAACATTCATTTACTATCCTACTTACATCCACCGATATACAAATCCGTTCATCACAGAATAACCATTTTCATCCAATTACATATTTGGATTTTGATCTATCAGAATCCATCAAGTGGCATAACAAAGAAATAATGGACACAATAAAAATTGATTAGAAACAGATTAATTAACAATATAAAATTCTATTAAGAATCCACGCTAACAAAATCCTAGCTAACTGTTCCTAGCTAACTGTTAATTCCGTATTACCATTTATTTATCGCAATTTAATTATTGCAATTTTAATTATTGTCATTTAATTTCTGTTATTTACTTTACGCATTTTATTTATCGCATTTAATTTCTGTATTTATTTTACGCACTTTAAATATCGGGACATGTATAAAAGGTTTTGACATATCATATCGACGCATCTATATATATTATTTGGAATCACCATAGACACTCTATATGCAGTAACGATTGAGTTCTCTATACAGGGTTGAGGTTGATTCTACAATAATATATATACTTTGAGTTGTGATCGAGTCTGAGACATGTACACGGGTCACGATACATATTAATTAATTCAAATATTATATAATTATTGAACTGCTAACTGTGGACTATCAACTGTTGGCTATCATTATTGGACAATTAAAATGAATTAAAATATTGATTATAACATATGAAACTAAACAATTCTTCAAGTTTGCCACTTGATTTCATCTTAAACCTCATTTGTATCTTGACAATTCTAATCTGTGTTCAAACCTTTCATGATTCTTGAAAACACCTCAATTGAAAGGATGAACCAACCGCACTTCATCTATGAAAGAAAATATTGACCCATATAATTATGCACTTGAAGACTCCCGGACCCTAAGTAAAAGTTTAAAACGTGTCTGTGTTAGCTCTTTTGGCATTGTTATTATCGAAAATAACATTGCAACTCTTTTTCAAATTAGCCAATTTTATCACAGCTTCAACAAATCAACTTCAACTTCCATTCGAATTAGCCTTATTATAACCTTGATATATAAGTTTGTCTGTCGTCATCGTTACCAGAGAACCGTTTATATTTCACCACATTAGCAGTAAAATTACCAGCAACTTCAATGAATTTGGATTTTCCGAAAAATCATTATATTCATTGAAACCCCATCCTGTATTCATCTATACCCTGTAACAATTATTGCCATACCAATTACCGAGAATCAGCAATCAGTATTTCAAATCTCGTAGCATTCCTACATCAATAGTTATATGTATACATATAACAATTATCTCCTATAATTATGATCTTCAATTCTGAAATTTTGAAAAGGCACCCAGTTTATGAATCGATACTCTGAATGTTGAAAAAAAAAAAACTGAATGAAGCAGCAGAAACTATAGGCAACCGTAAACGACCTTAGTCATCGAAAGTTTGATGATAAAGAATAGTATGTTGGAAAAGCTCAGAAACGTTGGAACTGGAAAACGGATTGAGCTAACCATGAAGGAGACCAAGGACAAACACAAGGACCATACCCTATATTCAAAGAATCCAGATAAATCTAGATCCGTTGAAATCTTTAGTGAATTCTTGCTTCCGAATCTAAACTTTTACGGATAAATCTTCTTCATCACCTATCGATATTAGAAATTCCAAGATATCATCGTATCTTTCATTATAAATATCTTCCATATTTCTGAAGATATTTTCATAACTATTCTTATCTAAAATCATTAATCTCTTCGTGCTATCAGTGTTACATCATATAGAAACTGTTAGTTTCTATATTCTGTAAACTTTCGAGTTTAAAATACGAATGTTTTGAAGTAGTGTTGGGAACTGATGCATGAATTAGTATAATATAATGACACTTGATCAACGTGATTATATTACAGTAAGTCATGCTGAGTTTCTAAATGAAACATGATGATTCACAGATTATAACGTCATCATGTGTCATGTTACATAACTATTTCATTCTACTTAACTTCTGAACATATCAATAAAATGTATTCTTGATGGGTCTATCTTCCGTGATGTTGATAAATTTGAAAATCAAATCGTGCTATCACGTTCTTTCTTGCTTAGAACATTATAATCATTCAAAACTCTATATTTACGAATTCTGGACCATTATTCGCTTAATTTAAAGTCGGGAAGAGAAAACAAAAGAACGAATCTCCAAAATGGAAATGGGGGGTATAAATCACAGCAAATAGGAGAGAGCATTAACTGTGAATGACAACGATTATTAAAGACAGAAGCAGGGACTTTGAAATTTAAAGGAAAATATAAAGCCCTATAACAACACATAAACTGCAAACCGTGTATGTCAATGTTTATCGCAACATAAAGACACGGGAGAATTAAAAACACTATAACCCCAAGGGCGAAGTAGAAGAAAGCAGATTCCCCTGGTGAAAGTTGGAAAAGGAGAATGATTGTAGCAATAGAAAGGAGAAGGACAAAGATCAGAACTGGATTAAGCATTTTCACAATCTTTTAGATGTATGAACTAAGTAAGAAAATATAGGAATGGTGAGAATAATGGAACGGAAGAGTTTAATTTATAATGGAAATATCAGACAGAGTAATCGAGGCAGATCACCGCATTTAATTAAAGAGATCTTAATTTACTTATTCTTCGAAGAATCAAATCTTTTAGATTTCGAAAATTTTCTAAATCCCTTGAATTCCGGAATTCAACCTTGACCGTGTCAAAAGCTAAGACGAATCTCTATTTCTTCATTCCAATCTTTTGTGATAGCTTCATTCGTACTCTTCGATTAATCGAATTGTTTTATCCACATTACTCAATAATGATAAAACTCAATTTATCAACTCATATTCGTTATGAAAACATTTTTATTGTTAGCCATGATCACCTCACTCAAATTTCGGGACGAAATTTCTTTAACGGGTAGGTACTGTGATGACCCGGGAATTTCCGACCATATTTAAACTTAACCTTTATATAGTTTCGACACGATAAGCAACGTCTATTAAACCGAGTCTCAAAATGTTGGAACTATTTTTCAGGAATGCATTTGACCCTAGACTATTCCTGACGATTCACGAACAATTGTTTGTAAATAAATATGTAAATATATGTTATGTAAATGTAAGTATATATAGTAATAAGAAATAATAAAAGTTAATTATAAAAAAAATTAAGAATGTGAAGAAGTAAACAAGATAATAAAGTGGTTATTAATTTAAAGCTATATATAAATATATACGACTTCTATACAAAAATATTATGATATGCATATTGGAGTATATACCTAAAAGATATAAATAGATATATATATATATTTTTATATATATATATATATATATATATATATATATATATATATATATATATATATATATATATATATATATACATACATATATATACATATATATACATAATATATAATTATTGGACATTATATAATTAGTAATATATAACATTAGTATATTAAATTATAAATTGAAATATAGTTGTTATATCAATGTTATTATTTTCATTATTAATATATTAATATCAGTATTATTATTAGATACGTATAAAATATATATGATATGTGATACATTTAATTGATAATATTATTATTATTAGTAATATCATTATTATTATAATTAGTAGTCAAAATCATGATTTAGGTTATTATTAAGATTATCACTTTCATTATTTTTATAATTATCATTATCATTAAAATTATTATTATTATTATTAAAAATAATATTATAAAGATAATACAAATTATTATTACTAGTATTGCTAATATCATATTTTAGAGTGTTATTAATATTTATTTTTATTATCTGTATTGTAAGGATTTTTATTAATCATTATTATCATTATATATATAACTATTATTATTAATATTATTATTATTAATATATATATATATATTTATTAATTATATAAAGCAATTAATCGTACAATGATTTGTAAAACATATCTATCAATACTGTACACGTTTTTTGTTTATGTCGAATTCTGTTTTGGGTCGATCTCAGGGATCAAATCAGCATCCACTACTCGTACAATTTTGCTTGCTGTATATTTTTTTTTAATTATTTTGTTCCTTTCTTACTGAGTATTAAAATAGGTCGGCACTTTCTATATAAACCACACGATTTAGTTTATTAGTGAAACCCATTCAATTACCTTCCCATTTTTATTAATTATCAATTCAAAAGTGTCTGTGTTAATCGAATTGTAAACAGAAAAGGCCCGGAACCTCTGTATTTCTATTATTTTTCCAAATCTTCGAATTCAAAAACAATTACAAAATGTAATAATAACATTGTGTTAGGAATCTCTCGTTTAATCTTTCTGAAAAGCATGAATCTTCAATTTCATATAACGAATTAGAATTTTGGAGTCAAAGATTCGAGTTTAAAAGTCAACCATTTGTTCAACAAACAAATTCGAAGTTTCTGTTTTGTTTCCAGTTAAATTGTTGTTTGGTAAAGTTTCTAGGAAGGATTTCCAATCACTTTCATGTTGAAAGTTTCACTTAAAACGATCTAGATTTCTAAATGAGCTTTTGGAATTTTTTTTTTCTTCTCGTCGATACAGCTACTGCTGTTCTTGTTTTTCTTATTTTTTTTTCTTTTTTCGCGTTTGTTAATCTATTGTCTCATTCTTAAAACGTTTATGAATCAATTTCAAATCCCAAAGTAAACGAATTAAGTCGCTGCTGTTAATTGGAGTTCTGTCGAATGGATGGATGAAGGAGAAATAGAAACAGTTGATATGGGTTAAAAACAATCGAGTTTGGAATTAAAACAGAAAAGATATGCAGCGAGGATGGTTTTGGGGTGGTGTCAGTTAGCGAGAGATCATGGGTTCGAGCCCGGTCTCGCGCTATTTTTTTTTAGAATGACTTTCCAAAGGGTATACATTTCTTTTTATTATTATTATTATTATTATTATTATTATTATTATTATTATTATTATTATTATTATTATTATTATTATTATTATTATTATCATTATAATTATCATTATTATTGTTATTGTTATTATTAATTGTTGTTGTATCATATTAAAATTTATAGTATGAGTTCTCTTATTATTATTTTAATTAGTAATAAGTAATATCAAAATTGCTAGTATTATTATTATTAGACTTATAAGCATTATTAATATAGTTATTATTGTTAATTTTATTATTTAAGTATTATTACTATTATTATTACGATTATCATTATTATTATTATTAATGTTAGTATAACACTTATCATTTTTGTTATTAGTATTATTATCGTTAAGTAAATTTTTTATTTATTTATTAATATTAGTATTATTAATAAGCATTATGAACTTTAGTTATTATTGCTATTACCGCTAATATAAGTAGTAGTTACCAACTATTATTATCGTTAACATAACCCTAGTTACAATTATAATAATTATTATTATTGTTACTACTGATAATATTATTATCAATATAAGTATTAATATTAAATAATATGATTATTAATATTATCTTTATTAATCTCAAAAACTATCACTTTTAAGCAAATAAATATTTTGTACATAAAATATATTTATTATACATACTACACTTATATTAAAACTTCACATAACTATATATATATAAAACCTACTAAAATTACTTATATAAACACTTACAACAACAAATTATCGATTTTTAAATATAATATCAAACAAGTACGTATATCAAAATATTAATATAACTATAAAAATATTAACCATTTGAACGAACATACAAATTAAAAATATATATTATTAATATAAAAATAATGTAATTAATAAATTTATATATATATTCATTCGAATACGATTATATGTATTAATGAATATACAAATGATTTAGGTTCGTGAATCCGAGGCCAATCCTGTATTGTTCAGTTGTTCAATACAGTCATATGTATTTTTACTACAAAATACATTAGGCGAGTTTCATTTGCCCCTTTTACTCTTTACATTTTTGGGGCTGAGAATACATGCAAATGTTTTATTAACTGTTTTATAATAATTATATGCGTGAGTTTCATTTGCCCTTTTACTCTTTACATTTTTGGGCTGAGGATACATGCAAATACTTTATTAACTGTTTTACAATATTTGTATGCGTGAGTTTCATTATTCCCTTTTTATATATATTTTTGGGCTGAGAATACATGCAATATTTTAATAACTATTTTACAATATTTATATGCGTGAGTTTCATTTCTCCCTTTTTAAATGCTTTTGCAATATATATTTTTGGGACAGAGAATTACATGCGCTATTTTATAAATGCTTTACGAAATAGACACAAGTAATCGAAACTACATTCTATGGTTGGATTATCTAATCGAATATGCCTTTTTATTAAGTCTGGTAATCTAAGAATTAGGGAACAGACACCCTAATTGACGCGAACTCTAAATATAGATCTATCGGGCCCAACAAGCCCCATCCAAAGTACTGGATGCTTTAGTACTTCGAAATTTATATCATGTCCGAAGGAGGATCCCGGAATGATGGGGATATTCTTATATGCATATTGTGAATGTCGGTTACCAGGTGTTCAATCCATATGAATGATATTTTTGTCTCTATGTATGGGACGTATGTTTATGAGAATTGGAAATATGAAATCTTGAGGTCTATTAAAATTATGAAATGATTATTTATGCTAAACAAATGAACTCACCAACCTTTTGGTTGACACTTGAAAGCATGTTTATTCTCAGGTACGAAAGAAATCTTCCGCTGTGCATTTGATCATTTTAAAGATATTACTTGGAGTCATTCATGACATATTTCAAAAGACGTTGCATTCGAGTCGTTGAGTTTATCAAGATCATTATTAAGTCAATTATAGTTGGATATATTATGAAATGGTATGCATGTCTGTCAACTTCAAATGAAATGAAAGATTGTCTTTTCAAAACGAATGCAATGTTTGTAAAATGTATCATATAGAGGTCAAGTACCTCACGATGTAATCAACTGTTGTGAATCGTTTATAATCGATATGGACTTCGTCTGGATGGATTAGGATGGGTCATTTTAGTGTTGGGAACTGAAGCATGTGTTAGTATAATATAATGACACTTGATCAATGTGATTATATTACAGTAAGTCATGCTGAGTTTCTAATGGAACGTGATGATTCACAGAATCATAACATCATCATGTACCATTCTACATGACTCTTACATTCTACCTAATCTCCAAACATATCAGAAACATATTTTCTTGATAGTTCTATCTTTTCTCTTAAATTCTGGTAATTTAACCAATCAAGATAGTGCTATTACAATTTCTCTCTTAGAACATTAGCCACGTTCATTCGAAACACCATACCTACGAATTTTGGACCATTACTTGTTGTACTTAGAGTCGAGAAGAGAATAAAAAGGCCAAGAGCTCCGAATTATAATGGAAAATATAAAGTCCGATAACAACACATAAATTACAAACTGTGTATGTCAATGTTCATCGCAACATAAAGACACGGGAGAATTAAAAACACTATAACCCCAAGGGAGTAGTAGAAGAAAACAGATTCTTCCAGTGGAAATTGGAAAAGAAGAACGATCATTGCGATAGTCAGAATAAGAACAAGGATTAGAACCGGATTAAGCATTTTTTTAATCTTTTGGATATATGAACTCAGAGAGAAGGTATAGAAATGGTGAAAAATAATGGAACGGAAAAAGTTTAATTTATAATGGAAATATTAGACAGAGTAATCAAGGCAGATCACCGTATTTAATTATAGAGATCTAAATTTCCTTATTCGCCGAAGAATCAAATCTTTTAGATTTCGAAGATTTTCTTTAAATCCCTTGAATTTCGGAATTCAACCAAGACAATGTCAAAAGTTAAGACGCACCTTATTTTCTAAATTCAACCATGACTAGTCAAAAGTTATGATGAAACTTGTCTTTTTCATTTCACTATTTAGTGATAGCTTCATTCGTACTATTCATGTAATCGAATTATTTTATCCATGTTACTCAATGATGATAAAACTTTATTTATCAACTCAAATTCGTCATGAAAACATTTTTATTGTTAACCATGACGACCTCACTCAAATTTCGGGACGAAATTTCTTTAACGGGTAGGTACTGTGACGACCCGGAAATTTTCGATCAAATTTAAACTTTATTCTTATATGATTTCGACACGATAAGCAAAGTCTATTAAACCGAGTCTCAAAATGTTGGAACTATTTTTCATGAATACATTTGACCTTGACTATTCCCGACGATTCATGAATAATTGTTTGTAAATAAACATGTATATATTCATGAATGTAAGTATATATATAATAATATGAAATTATATAATATAATTACTACTTTAGAATTAAATATATAAAATAAGATACCAAGTAATTAAGTGTAATTTAAAAATGAATGTATACATAAATAAATATGATTTCTATATATTGTAATGTTTGAATATTGAATATTCAAATGTATGTAATTATATATATCATATAATTAATAATATGTAATATTAATATTTAATATAATAAGTTTAATTATAAACTATAATTATTATAGTAATATTATTATTACTCTCAATATTAACATCTATATTTATATTATCAATATTATTATGAAAATGGATATATATATATATATATATATATATATATATATATATATATATATATATATATATATATTGTTAAATTATTATTATTATTATTACTACTAATATAGTATATTAAGCATATAGAACAAAATCAGTTAACAATCCAGATCAATTTTTTTTCTTTTTCTTCTGATTTCCTATTTATCTGTGAGTATATGTCGAGTTGCATTATTATGTCAATCAACCACTTTAAACTGTTTTTGTATGTTTGAATCCCACTTAATTATTGCTACAGAATTCTTATCTTCCCTTTATATCAATCATTCAGACTTATGGATAGGAATCATGAAATTTCTTTCTTCTTCACTTTCACAACCAAACTTTACCACCGACACTCAAATTCGTCACCACCAAGAGCACCATCACCATGTCATCCACGACCACCACACATCACCCTATTTATCACCACCGATTCAAAAACCAACACCACCCTTGTCCCTTCTTCATTAACTTGAAACATTCCCCAACTTGCTTATAAGTTCGATAAAACCCTCATGAAACACACTTGAGTAATATTACTTATTCTTTCCTGATTACTTACTGCTACAGCGATTAAGAAGATACGAGGCTTAGGATTATGAGAAGATTAAGAACACCATCGATGGCAACTACAATACTTGTTTATGTTTACTGTTCGGATTCACAAACCACCACACCTGCAACTTGTTTGCTTCTTTTGTTTTCGATCAAATCCATAACCAAAACCATCACGTATTGAAGGTTTGTTGTGACTCTAACTCTTATGTTTTCAATTATTTACGCAAAACCAAAACAACCATATTGTTTCTTCTGATCTACTGCTCGAGTTTGCTGCTGCTATACTTTATTTTCTATTTTCGTACACCATCAGCTACAACTACAGCTGCTACAATTTTCGATTACATCCAACTCTACAAACCCTAAAAACGTGCTCGACCTACTTCTGTTTTGATACACGTTTATTGCAGCCGCTACTATACTTTTTCTGACTTAACCCATCGACAACTTACCATCTTTTATGGTGGTTCACTATTATTTTTGCGACATGCTCCTCATGCTGTTACTTAATTCGCTCAAAGTAATAAAGTACTTTATGGATAAACTCTTGATTATAATAAACGATTTATAAGGCCACTTCTAAATTGTTTAATCAAATCGATGAGAAGTGGCAGACAAAAGGAATTGTTCCTTGAAAATTGTATGTGTATTATTATTCTTTTCTAGCCGAGTTCCTGTGATAACTCAACTGCCACAAGTACGTACAAATTAGGTTTTGAGTTGGGCTCCTTTTAAATAAATAGGCTATTCCTTTTCCTTGGGCTCTTAATGGACTTCTATAGTAATACTTAATAATTACAAGAAACAATACAAACGAATGATGATGGTGTGCGTATGATGAGGATGATTATGTATGATACATGATGATGAATGATATTGATGATCCACTTTTGTCGAAACCTAACAACCCCCACTGTCCATCAACTAATATAACATGTTATCGGTTTTTGGATCCAATTAACCAAATAAGTTGGGCTTCCATTGGTTTTAATTAAATGGGCTAAATAATCTTTCTTGGGCTGAGAGATTTGTAATGATGATAAAGTTGATGAACGTAAGAAGTTCATGGATTTTGTGTTATAAACGAACAAGGATGTATTACAATATTGATTAGTGTAGGTTGATAATAACGATACATGATTCGTAAATGATGATGGTACACGAGGATCAGGGTTATGATAATGACCACGATGTCGACAATAGGATTATGATGATAATAGGGTTGATGACGATATTATGATGATGAGTTATGAAGAATACATAAATGATGACGGTTAGGTGATGTTGCATAGGTGATAAAGCGAGTGATAAACAATGAGGAGGAGAGTTAATAAAGGCGATGATAAAAATATAGTTATGATGTGAGGATTCAAGAAAATAACATGTTGATGGAATTTATTAATAATAGGTTCGATGATGATTATTATTTATGATCATGATTATGATTTATAATTATGATTATGATGATGATAGAAGAAAATAGAAACAGAAGTTCGGGTTATACATATATTGGTTGTGAGATAAACATAAATGGAAGATTGATTAAGGATGTTATCGGGTTAGCGGGACGTTGCGAGTTCAAACTCGGACTTGGGCATATTTTTTTTAGAACTACTTCGTTGAGGTAGTTTACTTATTACTCATTATTATTATTATTATTATTATTATTATTATTATTATTATTATTATTATTATTATTATTATTATTATTATTATTATTATTATTATTATTATTATTATTATTATTATTATTATTATTATTATTATTATTGTTGTTGTTGTTGTTATTATTATTAACATTAAAATTAACCTTTTTAATTAAAATTATAACTATCGTTATTATTATCATTATTACTATCATTATTATTATTAATTTCATTAACATGATTTTTATATATAATTTTATTTACATTATTTTTATTACCACTATTATTATCATTAGTATTATTATTATTACAGTATTATTATTATTATTACTACAAAAATAATAACATTATTATATAAATATTACATATAACAAATTACTGATTTTTGATATAATACCAACTACAAATATATATATATATATATATATATATATATATATATATATATATATATATATATATATATATATACATATATATATATATCTATTGTAATATAACTATATGTATGAATATTGATTATTTACAAAATAACTATATATAAAATATAACTGAAGATATATAATATAAATAAAGTATATATAACTACCACACTTAATATATAAATATTATGTAGGAGGAATTATGTGATTATATGTGTTAATATATATACTTGATATAGGTTGTGAATCCAAGGCCAACCTTGCTTTGTTCAGTTCCGTCGTATGCATATTTTTACTACAAAATATCGTATCGTGAGTTTCATTTGCTCCCTTTTTAAATGCTTTTGCTATATATATTTTTGGGACTGAGAATTTATGCGCTGCTTTTATAAATGTTTTACGAAATAGACACAAGTAATCGAAACTACATTCTATGGTTGGATTATCGAATCGAATATCACCCTTTTTAGTCTGGTAATCTAAGAATTAGGGAACATAAACCCTAATTGACGCGAATCCTAAAGATAGATCTATTGGGCCTAACAAACCCCATCCGGATTACAGATGCTTTAGTACTTCGATTTTATCATGTCCGATGAGAGTCCCGGAATGATGGGGATATTCTAGACGCGTTTTGTTAATGTCGATTACCAGGTGTTCACCATATGAATGATTTTTATCTCTATGCAGTTTGTGCGAAATGCCTGATATGAGATGATGTTTATGAAAAATGAAAATAGAAATCTTGTGGTCTATTATATTATTGAAAATGATTGTTTATGATAAACTAATGAACTCACCAACCTTTTGGTTGACACTTGAAAGCATGTTTATTCCCAGGTATGAAAGAAATCTTCCGCTGTGCATTTGCTCATTTTAAAGATATTACTTGGAGTCATTCATGGCATATTTCAAAAGACGTTGCATTCGAGGCGTTGAGTTCAACAAGATTATTGTTAAGTCATTTATAATTTGGATATATTATGAAATGGTATGCATGCCTGTCAACTTTCGATGTAACGAAAGTTTGTCTTTTAAAAACGAATGCAATGTTTGTAAAACGTATCATATAGAGGTCAGAACCTCGCGATGTATTCAACTATTGTGAATCATTTATAATCGATATGAACGGGTCATTAAACTAAATCCGACTCGTAAATCGTCTTCATGAGTTGTCATATATTATCTTATATACTAAAACTCAAACCAGATTTGGTCGTTTTATTCATTCCTCATGTCGTCCTGATTAATGGTTTAATTCCTCTCTGATATTTTATTCCACATACCTTCTCCCTACCAACTCCACCGCCTCCATATCTTATCTACCTTCTTCCTTTTTCACATGCTAATCGTCATCATTATCCGATTGCCGGATCAACGTTTTATCCGTTTATATTAGGGCTGCAACAATTAAATCTGATGCGAACCCTAATTTGTAGCTGCTATTGAACGAAACAAAAACATTGAGGTTTTTGGCTTCAATCTTCGATGAATAGTGAGTTTCATTACCATCTTCCTTTGCTTTAATACGTGGTTGCACTTTTTTCCCCGATTGTATGCTTCTGATGTTGCAAATGACGGCTGCGGTTGTCTCGACGGCTGTAATGTTCGTATGTTTCGATATCCTAACTTGATAATGCTTCATATTCATTGTATTTCCCATTTTTTAGATTGAATTATCATGTACTTACGTCCTCTTTTCGATTTTATGGTAGTGAAGCTGTCGATGGTGGTTATGGTTGTATCGACGGTGGCTATGATGATTGATGTTCTTGATGGGATATTTATGACCACTCACGTTTCTTGGCGAGGCAACACCCGGAAGGTATTTAATCAATGCAACCGTTTGTGCTTGCAGCCATGATGGGTTTTGGAACTTCATTTGTTCCTAAATTCAAATCTGAGCCTAACCAATATTCGGTCCTATGAACCGAGTTTCATTACCATCTTCCTGTGATTTAATATGTGGTTACACATTTTATTTCAACTGTATGCTTCTAATATTGCTAATGACGGTTGTGGATGTATTCATGGCAGTAACGTTTGTCAGTTTTGATAGCATAACTTGATAATGCTTCATATTTATCATACTTTTCATTTGTTCAATTGAATTATCATCTTTTTACGTCCTCTGCTCAATTGTATGGTACTGAAGGTATCGATGGCGGTTTTGGTTGTATTGACGGTGGCTGTGATGATTGGTGTTCTTTATGGGATATTTATGGTCCCTCCCATTTCTTGGCGAGGCAACACTCGGAAGGCATATAATCAATGCAACCGTTTATGTTTGCAGCCATGGTGGGTTTTGGAACTTTTTTTGTTCCCAAATTCATATCTGAGCCTAACCAATATTTGGTCCCATGAATTAGTTTTAACATTATTCATTCCCTCCGATCTGTCTGTTAGTTTATTTGTTTTATTTAATTGGTGAATGAAGTATAGTTGTTGTATTACCCTTATATACCAAGAGGCATGCCATATTTGGACGTTTTGTTCACTTCGCCTGTTGTTTTGTTGTATTTGGAATTGTTGGTGATGGTGGTTAACATCCAAACCTAAAAGTTTCATTTATCTTGATGAGTTTTGCTGCCTTTTTTGGACATGGCAGCCGCTCTACGGAGTGTTGATGCAGTCCTCGAAAATGGTACTCTCCCTGTTTATAAAGAATTACTCTATATATCAATTAGGAAGGACGACATCTACTCCTTAAATTGCATCACTTTGTCATTTTACAATTTAAGTTATTGAAGTAATAGTGAAAGGCAGAGTGACTGTCTTCTATTTTACTGGAGTAAATGTTGAATTTATTCAGCCCTATGTTGTTTATTTTTGGTATCCATTCTGTGGAGTTTGGTTACAGCTCTTGGTTATGGTGGTATCTCTTTTTGTAGACAGTTGAAGTAAATTTATGATGTTATCTACACCCTCCGATAAGGGCGATCGAGTTTCATATCGATAATACTTTAGAAATGAAGGCTGTGATGATGAATATGTGGGACTTTAGTCAAGCAATGAGAAAAAAGGGATCGTATCTTGGTGTGGCAATCTAAAGATTGCAGCCATGGCGACTCATATGTTATTGCTTGATTATATATATGAATCTGAGCCTCACTTTTTTCCTCTCAATATTCATCATAGTTTTTCAGCTCCTGTTACCTATAGTTCATCTGCAGAGTCGCTTATGGATCCATTGTTGTCACCTGAAATATGTGCAAATGCAAAAGGTATATTCTTTTTTCGTTTGAGTTTGACCTCATAACTATTGGAAATTTTCGAATCATTTGTTCTCTTATTTGATTTGCTCGGTATACGAAAAGCTTAATTTCATATAGTAGTACATATTAGCTTTACAGAAGTTTAATTAAATTGAAATGCGCATGTTCAAATTGAAATTACCAAGTTGTTGACTCTTAATTTTAGCTGAAAATGCCATATTTGGGCTGAAATTACTTGGGAATTTTGAGTAAAGTAAATCACCTAAAACAGACCTCTGTAAATAACTCGACGACTATTTGCTAAGCCAGATTATGCTAATGGTATAGGTGTTTAATAATTCGACCATAGCTGGCTCCGGTGATTATGTCGTTTACAATTTCTTTTTTGGCTAATTCGTATCTTATTTATTTTGTCGTAAACTGAAATGTGTAGTTAAAAATGCTGATTTGGTGGCGTCGTGAACGTCTGCTGCTCGCAGCCTGCTATACTTCCTTCAGTTGAATATTTAGCGCCAACAGGTCTTGATATGGTGTCTTCAGTTTTTTTATTTGTTAATTAAATTGTTCACGTTTTATATATTTTTTGATAGATTTCTCTTCGTAGTTGAATTCGTCAACTTTCTTCCAAAAACAGCCTTGCCTGCTTTGCGCTCTGCCAAAAATACATTTTCTCTTAGTAGAAAGCGTCGCGGGTCACTGAGTCACACTAACGATGTCTCAATCAGTCACATTATTAAAAACAACCATTCTCTTGCTATCTATACTGTATCTTAGAGGCAAATGGGTAAAAGGGACATGTTAAGGCATCGTAATCATACATGTAATACTTGTGATGACCCGGGAATTTCCGACTAGATTTAAACTTAATCCTTATTTGATTTCGACACGATGAGCAAAGTCTGTAATGTTGAGTAACAAAATTTGTAAACTATATTCATAATATCATTTGACCTTCGACCGCTTCCGACGATTCACGAACAATTGGATGTAAATAAATATGTATTTAAATAAATAAATAAATGTAAATGTAAATATATATAATAATTTGAATTTTTAAAATATAATGTAAGCATTAAAAATTAAGTATGTAAAATAAGATACAAAGTAATTAAGTGTAATCTAAAATGAATCTATATATATAAATATATGAGTACTATGTATAATTAATATTATAATTATATTGTATTACATATAAATATATATAAATATATATAAATATATATATATTATTATAAAACAAGTATTACATAATAAATGAAATGTAAGGATATACAATAATAGAAATAATAAAATACAGTTGAATCATTAGAAGTAAGTATGTAAAATATACAAGACAAGAAAATTATTACTAATATAAAGCTATGTATAGATATATATGATTCCTATATTAGTTAATATCTTATGTATATTAGAATATATAAAGGTTATAAATATATATATACATATATAATACATAGTATATATTATCTTTTCATATGCACACACATATCATATAAGGCAATTATATTAAGATGTTTAAATATTAAATATTTAGCCTATGTTATCATATAAAATATATTGTATAATTATAATATATAATGTTAATATACTAAGTGTAATTATAAGTAAGAAATATAAGTGTTATACAAAAATTAGTATTACTTTCATTATTATTATTATTATTAAAAATTAGTATTCAATAGTATTAATTTTTTTTTAATTTATAACATATAAAGTTTGATATATATATAAATTGTTATTGTATTATTATTATTAATATTATATTAATAGTATTATTATTGTAGTTAATTATAATTACTAATTAATAAGATTAATCAATATACAATTAATAAAATATATAATGGTCCCTAAAATCAGATTAAGTATACAGATGTATATAATAGATATATGCAGATAGATTCATGTACCTGCTAGCTATCCCTTTCAACCTTATTACCTTGTCTGTACGATCGATCCTATTTTTCACAATAAAACAAGCGTGATAAATTCGTGGTTGTCTCTTCAATTATTCGAAAACACATTTAATCCTTTACAGCCTTCAATTTTATATCACAAATTAAGAACAGAAGTTTTATTTTTAAAAAAGAAAACTGACGGTCCTGTAACCTTCACTTTTTGGCCAAGATCAAAAATCGCAGCAATTAACAAAATCTGTAAATGCAGTTCTGTTTAAAATCTCTTACTCGATTTATCTGTAAAGTATTAATCCCTAACTCTTTCTATTTAACTCAAATTTTAGAGTCAAAGGTCTGTTGTCAAAAAGTCAAACTGTGTTCTTGGATTAAATTCGCATTCGTGTTGATGTTTCCGATTAAATTGATGATTGATAAAGATTTTAGAAGTGATTTGAAATATGTTTTGTGTTATAACCTTCGTCTAAATCTTTCTTAAAAACGAAATCATTTTTTTTTCTCAATCAGCGACGGCAGCAGCAGAATAATTTTTTTTTTATTTTTTATTTTTTATTTTCTTTCAATCCAATGTATCACAAGGATATGGTTCTATGTTGATACTAAAGCTTAGAACTAATTGGTAATTCATTTTGAACTTGGATTGAATTATATGAATTTATGGAAGAAGATGAAGAATAGGGACACAAAAATAACTGGGTTAAATGGAATTGGTGGTTGAGTTTAATCAGAAATTAGATAGCAGCTTGATGGTTTGTATGGATGTTGGGTTAGCGGGTGGTCTCATGTTCGATTCCAGACTGGGACTGTTTTTCTTTTCTTTTCTTTTTAAGCTCCAATCTAAGGTACTCTAATATGTTATTTATTATTATTGTTATTATTATTATTGTTGTTATTATTATTATTATTATTATTGTTATTACTATGATTATTGTTAGTGTGTTATTATTATTATTGTTATTGTTATTATAAGTATTATAATTAATAATGTTAGTATCATAATAGGTATTATTATTACTATAAGTATTATGAATAATATTATCATTAGTAGTTATCATTTTAGCACTACTATTATTACTATGATTACGATTAGGATTATTATTAACTTTATTATAAAAATAGTACAAGTTATTATTATTATTTTCAGTAAAATTAGTATTAATATCATTTTCTGGTAATTGTTAGTACTAATATTATTATTATTAACATAAGTACCCTTTTTAAACAATATCGTTATATTTTTTTTTTAGTATTATCAATATCAATAAAATTATTATTACTAGTAAATCATTTTCGTCAAAGCTATCATTTTTGTTACAGATATATATTGTGTACCTAAAATATACTTAATACATATATTATAATCATATTAATAGTTTACATATCACATGTCAAATATAATAACATTATTTATATAAATATTTATATATAACGAATTAAGAATATTTTCATATAATACTAATCATACATATATAGAGATATATTAATATAACCAAATATATAGATATTAAACATTTTTAAATATATACTCAAACTAAATAAGTATAATATATAATTCAAGTTATAATATATAAACTTGTTCGAATACGATTATACATTTTAATATATATACAAATGATATAGGTTCGTGAATCTGAGGCCAACCCTACACTGTTCAGTTGTTTAATGTCGTCATATGTATTTTTACTACAAAATACATTAGGTGAGTTTCATTTGCTCCCTTTTTACTCATTATATTTTTTTGGGCTGAGAATACATGCGCTGCTTTTATAAATGTTTTACGATATAGACACAAGTAATCGAAACTACATTCTATGGTTGAATTATCGAAGTTGAATATGCCCCTTTTTATTAAGTCTGGTAATCTAAGAATTAGGGAACAGACACCCTAATTGACGCGAATCCTAAAGATAGATCTATCGGGCTCAACAAGCCCCATCCAAAGTACCGGATGCTTTAGTACTTCGAAATTTATATCATGTCCGAAGGAGGATCCCGGAATGATGGGGATATTCTTATATGCATATTGTGAATGTCGGTTACCAGGTGTTCAATCCATATGAATGATTTTTGTCTCTATGCATGGGACGTATGTTTATGAGGATTGGAGATATGAAATCTTGTGGTCTAATAAAATGATGGAAATGATTATTTATGTTAAACTAATGAACTCACCAACCTTTTGGTTGACACTTGAAAGCATGTTTATTCTCAGGTACGAAAGAAATCTTCCGCTGTGCATTTGTTCATTTTATAGATATTACTTGGAGTCATTCATGGCATATTTCAAAAGACGTTGCATTCGAATCATCGAGTTCATCAAGATTATTATTAAGTTAATTATATTTGGATATATTATGAAATGGTATGCATGTCTGTCAACTGTCGATGTAAATGAAAGTTTGTCTTTTAAAAACGAATGCAATGTTTGTAAAATGTATCATATAGAGGTCAAGTACCTCGCGATGTAATCAACTGTTGGGAATTGTTTATAATCGATATGGACTTCGTCCGGATGGATTAGGACGGGTTTCTACAGTTGGTATCAGAGCGGTGGTCTTAGCGAACCAGGTCTGCATTAGTGTGTCTAACTGATAAGTCGTTAGGATGCATTAGTGAGTCTGGACTCCGACCGTGTCTGCATGTCAAAAGTTTTGCTTATCATTTCGTGTCAAAAATTTCTTGCTTATCATTCTTAGGGAATCACTTGCTTATCATTCTTAATCTAGACACGTTTTACTGCATAAACTGCATGAATAGTGTATAGACAAAATTCATATCTTAGCGTATCTGCTACTTTATATCTTAGCATATCTGTTACTGTAACTTTGCCTGACAACTTCCGTAGATTCCTTCGTAACTTATGGGATTTTAGTATTATATATGCATATGTAAATTATGTATTGCAGGGTACTAATCTACATCCTATAATCTATTTCTTATCGAAAATCCTCCATCTGATCGTACGAAATGAATCCTGCAACCAGTTCGAGTCCCTCAGATTCCGATAGCTATTCCGATAGTTATTCCGACAGCTATTCCGACATAGATGTTCACCTAAGCTCCGAAAACAGCGTCATCGGCATGAATCAACCAATCAGCCATTATCAATTCATCTGATGGGTTTGTAGTCGACTTAATTAATGGAAACGCGCAGAAGGCAATCCCTTCCACCAACCGAATTCACCTCTTAACAATGTACCTGAAGCGTTTACCGGCGAACCTGTTCGAGACACCATTTTCAGTCTCATTTCCAGGGTAACTCGACAAGATTATATTCTATTCACAATTCTGAACCTTATTCATCCGCTCATTCCGACCGACAATCATCCTGGAGTAATAAGTCAACGAACTTCGCGCTCGGATAATCAATTCGGAAAATATGGTGCAAAATGTACCAGCTTCAGCAACATCACCGACACCAACAGTACCATCAATAACAGCACCAGCACCATCAACAATCCATGCTTCAATATCATCCTCTGTACTTTAAGTATGATCTTCGTTCTATATATCGTTCTACATCAATTATCTTCGTTCGACATGGCGATTATGTAATCTCTAATGTTTTAGAAATTATATATTCTTGTTCAAACGGTAAATCAAATGAGTTTAATATCATATTGACTCATTAAATCCATGATTACATCTGAAGAAAATATATATGTATATATATTTTTCATAAAGATTGTAATTAAAAATTCTTTCATACAAACTATTAATGGTGAAAATATTTTAACGGGTAGGTAATACCCGAGAAATATTTAGATTTCACATTAATAAGATACACTGTACATTTTTCGAATCTGATTCAATAATCATTTACTATCCTATTTACATCTACCTATACACGAATCCGTTCACCACAGAATAACCATATTCATCCAATTTCATATTTGGATTTTGATTTATCAGAATCCAACAAGTGGCATAATGAAGAAAACATTTGACAAAATAAAATTGGTTAGAAACAAACAAATTAACTATGAGAAATTTTGTTAAGAATCCACGCTAACTGTTCCTAGCTAATTGTTCCTAGCTAACTGATTACATTTTTATTTATCGTAATTTAATTATCGCAATTTACATAATCGCAATTTTATTTATCGTCATTTAATTTCTGTTATTTACTTTACGCACTTTATTTATCGTCATTTAAATTTCTGTTATTTATTTTTACGCACTTTAAATACCGGGACACGCATACAAGGTTTTGACATATCATATCGACACATCTATATATATTATTTGGAATCACCATAGACACTCTATATGCAGTAATGATCGAGTTCTCTATACAGGGTTGAGGTTGATTCTATAATAATATATATACTTTGAGTTGTGATCGAGTCTGAGACATGTACACGGGTCCCGATACGTATTAATTTATTCGGATATTATATATTAAGCTATATATGTATTATCGGACTGTTAATTGTGGACTATCAAATATGGACTGTCGACATTGGATAATTAAAATGAATTAAAATATTGATTAAAACATATGAAACTAAACCATTCTTCAAGTTTGCCACTTGATTTCATCTTAAACCTCATTTTTATCTTGAGGATTACAATCTGCATTCAAACCTTTCACGATCCTTGAAAACACCTCAATCGAGAGGATGAACTAATCGCACTTCATTTACGGAAGAAAAGATTAATGCCTAATCGTTATGCACCTGAAAAAGTCTCGGAACCTGAACAAATGTTTGACACATATCTGTGCTTACTCCTTTGGCATTGTTATTAAGGAAAATAATTTTGCAATCCCTTTTCAAAGTAGTCAATTTTGTCACAGCTCCAGCAAGTCAACTTCGACTTTTCGTTTGAAACAACCTTATTACAACCTTGATATATATGCGTGCTCTTTTATTGTTACCGTGGAACCTTTCATATTCTACCATATTACCAACAGACGTACCAAAAACCTCGTTGCTTCTTGGTTTAAATCTCTTCGATAAATCATTATATTTATTCATTGAAACCCTATCATATACTTATCCGCATCGTGTAACGAGAACTGCCATACCAATTACCGGGAATCAGAAATCAGTACTTTGAAAACTCACAGCATATCTACAACAACAGTTATATGTATAACATTTACCTCTTAGAATTATGGTCTTTCATTCCGAAATTCTGAACAGCACTCAGTCTACAAATCAATGCATTGAACTTTGAAAAAGCTGAATGAAGCAGCAGAAACTGTAGACAACCGTAAATGACCTTTATCTTCGGAAGTTTGATGATAAAGAATAGTATATTGGAAAAGTTCAGAAAAGTTGAAACTGGAAACCGGATTGAGCAAACTACGAAGGAGTCTCTGAACAAATCACAAGGACTAAACTTGTACATTAAGAATCCTGATGATCCTATTTCTGATGAAATCTTTAGCGAATACCTTACTTCTGACTCCAAACTCTTGCGGACAAATTTTCTTCACCATCCTTCGATATTAGAAATTCCAAGATATCATCGTATCTTTCATTATAAATATCCTCCATATTTTTGAAGATATTTTCATAAATATTCTTATCTGAAATCATTAATCTTTCCGTGCTATCGGTGTTACATCATATAAAAACTGTTAGTTTCTATATTCTGTAAACATTCGAGCTTAAAATATGAATGTTATTGAAGTAATGTTGGGAACTGATGCATGAGTTAGTATAATATAATGACACTTGATCAACGTGATTATATTATAGTAAGTCATGCTGAGTTTCTAATGGAACGTGATGATTCACAGATCATAACGTCATCATGTGCCATGTTACACGACTTGTTCATTCTACTTCACCTCCGAACATATCAAGAAAATATATTCTTGATAGTTCTATTCTCAGTGATTCTGATAAATTTAAAAATCAAATCGTGTTATCACGTTCCTTCCTGCTTAGAACATTATAATCATTCTAAACTCTATACCTACGAATTCTGGACCATTATTCGCTTGATTCAAAGTCGGGAAAAGAAAACAAGAGCATGAAGCTCCGATATATAAGGGAAAATATAAAGCCCAACAACAACACCGAAATTACAAACTGTGGATATCAGTGCGTATAGCAATATAAAGATACGGGAGGATTATAAATACAATAATCCCTAGAGCATAGTAGATATAAACAGATTCTTCCAGTAGGAGTTGGAAAAGAAGAACGATCATTGCGATAGTCAGAATAAGAACAAGGATTAGAACCGGATTAAGCATTATTATAATCTTTTGAATTTATGAACTGAGAAAGAAGGTAAAGAAGTGGTGGAAACTAATGGAACATAAAAGGTAAATTTATAATGGAAATATCAGACAGAGTAATCGAGGCAGATCACCGTATTTAATTATAGAGATCTTAATTCCCTTATTCGCCGAAGAATCAAATCTTTTAGATTTCAAAAATTTTCTTTAAATCCCTTGAATTCCGGAATTCAATCGCGACTACGTCAAAAGTCATGGAAAATCTCCATTTCTTCATCTCGATCTTTTGTGATAGCTTCCCTCGTACACTTCAAGTAATCAAAGTATTTTATCAATATTAATCAATAATGATGAAAACTTCATTTATCAACTCATATTTGTCATGAAAACATTTTTATTGTTAGACATGACCACCTCACTCAAATTTCGGGACGAAATTTCTTTAACGGGTAGGTACTGTGATGACCCGGTAATTTCCGACTAGATTTAAACTTAATCCTTATTTGATTTCAACACGAGAGCAAAGTCTATAATGTTGAGTAACAAAATTTGTAAACTATATTCATAATATCATTTGACCTTCGACCGCTTCCGACGATTCACGAACAAATGGATGTAAATAAATATGTATTTAAATAAATAAATAAATGTAAATGTAAATATATATAATAATTTGAATTTTTAAAATATAATGTAAGCATTAAAAATTAAGTATGTAAAATAAGATACAAAGTAATTAAGTGTAATCTAAAATGAATCTATATATATAAATATATGAGTACTATTTATAATTAATATTATAATTATATTGTAATAAATATAAAATATATAAATATAAAAAAATATATATATATATATATTATTATAAAACAAGTATTACATAATAAATGAAATGTAAGGATATACAATAATAGAAATAATAAAATACAGTTGAATCATTAGAAGTAAGTATGTAAAATATACAAGACAAGAAAATTATTACTAATATAAAGCTATGTATATATATGATTCCTATATTAGTTAATATCTTATGTATATTAGAATATATAAAGGTTATAAATATATATATATATACATATATAATACATAGTATATATTATATTTTCATATGCACACACATATCATATAAGGCAATTATATTAAGATGTTTAAATATTAAATATTTAGCCTATGTTATCATATAAAATATATTGTATAATTATAATATATAATGTTAATATACTAAGTGTAATTATAAGTAAGAAATATAAGTGTTATACAAAAATTAGTATTACTTTCATTATTATTATTGTTATTAAAAATTAGTATTCAATAGTATTAATTTTTTTTTTAATTTATAACATATAAAGTTTGATATATATATAAATTGTTATTGTATTATTATTATTAATATTATATTAATAGTATTATTATTGTAGTTAATTATAATTACTAATTAATAAGATTAATCAATATACAATTAATAAAATATATAATGGTCCTTAAAATCAGATTAAGTATACAGATGTATATAATAGATATATGCAGATAGATTCATGTACCTGCTAGCTATCCCTTTCAACCTTATTACCTTGTCTGTACGATCGATCCTATTTTTCACAATAAAACAAGCGTGATAAATTTGTGGTTGTCTCTTCAATTATTCGAAAACACATTTAATCCTTTAAAGCCTTTCAATTTTATATCACAAATTAAGAACAGAAGTTTTATTTTTAAAAAAGAAAACTGACGGTCCTGTAACCTTCACTTTTTGGCCAAGATCAAAAATCGCAGCAACTAACAAAATCTGTAAATGCAGTTCTGTTTAAAATCTCCTACTCGATTTATCTGTAAAGTATTAATCCCTAACTCTTTCTATTTAACTCAAATTTTAGAGTCAAAGGTCTGTTGTCAAAAAGTCAAACTGTATTCTTGGATTAAATTCGCATTCGTGTTGATGTTTCCGATTAAATTGATGATTGATAAAGATTTTAGAAGTGATTTGAAATATGTTTTGTGTTATAACCTTCGTCTAAATCTTTCTTAAAAACGAAATCATTTTTTTTCTCAATCAGCGATGGCAGCAGCAGAATAATTTTTTTTTTATTTTTTATTTTTTATTTTCTTTCAATCCAATGTATCACAAGGATATGGTTCTATGTTGATACTAAAGCTTAGAACTAATTGGAATTCATTTTGAACTTGGATTGAATTATATGAATTTATGGAAGAAGATGAAGAATGGGGACACAAAAATATCTGGGTTAAATGGAATTGGTGGTTGAGTTTAATCAGAAATTAGATAGCAGCTTGATGGTTTGTATGGATGTTGGGTTAGCGGGTGGTCTCATGTTCGATTCCAGACTGGGACTATTTTTTTTTCTTTTCTTTTTAAGCTCCAATCTACGGTACTCTAATATGTTATTTATTATTATTGTTATTATTATTATTATTTTTATTATTATTATTATTGTTATTACTATGATTATTGTTAGTGTGTTATTATTATTATTATTGTTATTGTTATTATAACTATTATAATTAATAATGTTAGTATCATAATAGGTTTTATTATTACTATAAGTATTATGAATAATATTATCATTAGTAGTTATCATTTTAGCACTACTATTATTACTATGATTACGATTAGGATTATTATTAACTTTATTATAAAAATAGTACAAGTTATTATTATTATTTTCAGTAAAATTAGTATTAATATCATTTTTTGGTAATTGTTAGTACTAATATTATTATTATTAACATAAGTACCCTTTTTAAACAATATCGTTATATTTTTTTTTAGTATTATCAATATCAATAAAATTATTATTACTAGTAAATCATTTTCGTCAAAGCTATCATTTTTGTTACAGATATATATTGTGTACCTAAAATATACTTAATACATATATTATAATCATATTAATAGTTTACATATTACATGTCAAATATAATAACATTATTTATATAAATATTTATATATAACGAATTAAGAATATTTTCATATAATACTAATCATACATATATAGAGATATATTAATATAACCAAATATATAGATATTAAACATTTTTAAATATATACACAAACTAAATAAGTATAATATATAATTCAAGTTATAATATATAAACTTGTTCGAATACGATTATACATTTTAATATATATATACAAATGATATAGGTTCGTGAATCTGAGGCCAACCCTACACTGTTCAGTTGTTTAATGTCGTCATATGTATTTTTACTACAAAATACATTAGGTGAGTTTCATTTTCTCCCTTTTTACTCATTATATTTTTTTGGGCTGAGAATACATGCGCTGCTTTTATAAATGTTTTACAATATAGACACAAGTAATCGAAACTACATTCTATGGTTGAATTATCGAAGTTGAATATGCCCCTTTTTATTAAGTCTGGTAATCTAAGAATTAGGGAACTGACACCCTAATTGACGCGAATCCTAAAGATAGATCTATCGGGCTCAACAAGCCCCATCCAAAGTACCGGATGCTTTAGTACTTCGAATTTTAATCATGGCCGAAGGAGGATCCCGGAATGATGGGGATATTCTTATATGCATATTGTGAATGTCGGTTACCAGGTGTTCAATCCATATGAATGATTTTTGTCTCTATGCATGGGACGTATGTTTATGAGGATTGGAGATATGAAATCTTGTGGTCTATTAAAATGATGGAAATGATTATTTATGTTAAACTAATGAACTCACCAACCTTTTGGTTGACACTTGAAAGCATGTTTATTCTCAGGTACGAAAGAAATCTTCCGCTGTGCATTTGCTCATTTTATAGATATTACTTGGAGTCATTCATGGCATATTTCAAAAGACGTTGCATTCAAATCATCGAGTTCATCAAGATTATTATTAAGTTAATTATATTTGGATATATTATGAAATGGTATGCATGTCTGTCAACTGTCAATGTAAATGAAAGTTTGTCTTTTAAAAACGAATGCAATGTTTGTAAAATGTATCATATAGAGGTCAAGTACCTCGCGATGTAATCAACTGTTGGGAATTGTTTATAATTGATATGGACTTCGTCCGGATGGATTAGGACGGGTTTCTACAATACTCCTGCTCATTTTTTGTCTGCTGATGTTGGGACACCTGCTATCGCTATAGATTTGGCTCATTCGGTTTCCACATTCGTTGACACTTCAACAACAGATCCGGTCACATGTGTCTCAGGTAACAATATAATATTGTTTGTGATTTATACGCTACACCTCTTAGTATCTCATATCTTATTTATGTAATGATGTGTTCAATTTTATTGTTTCAGGTTCTGATCCGGGTTATCCAGTAACATCCCAAACAGTAGGCACTATACAACATACTGCATATTTAATTTTGATTCTATAGCAGCCGCATCTCTTAACCCTATGCATATTACTGGGACTATATTCACTGATGATAGTGGGAGGTAACTTTCGAAGATATATTTCACTTTCTAATCGGATTGTACTTTAAGTATCTGTTTTTTATTAGTAACCTTAGTTTCAATTTTTTAAGTCTAGGTAATTTATTTTCTCGGGTCTCATTTATATTGTTATATATTGCCTTTTATAGTTAGTGGGAATTCTTTTGCGCCAGCATGTGCCTTTGCCAATGCGTGTATCCAGGTGATAATTACTATCAATATACACTAGCATTTATGAACCACAAAGTCAGTTTACTAATTTGCAGGCAAAGTGAAGCTAACGAGCTCACAAGCGACCCACTATTACTTGAACCCCAACGTGGCATAATAAGTACATTTCATTTATATGAATTAATTTTCGCAATGGTAAGCAGCTAAAAAAAATTATGCATCGGACCCATCATCAACTTTAAACAGCACCAGATTTGATAATCCGGAAGAAAAAAAATACAACAGAAGAACACTCGCATTCTTGCTTTCGCAAAGCCCTTTAACTTTCGGAGTAAGATCATACCACTCAATCATGTGCACATGGTCATTAGCTTTGAGAATGGAGTTACTACACATTAGTTGTATGATTTATAAGAATGTTAATCTTTTTAGATATACTGATCAACAAGTATATATTTCTTTTTTTTCTTGATTGTTTCTAATACATATCTTTATAAGAATGTTAATCTTTTTAGATATACTGATCAACAAGTATATATTTCTTTTTTATCTTGATTGTTTCTAATACATATCAAGGTAAACAACACACACAAGCACACACAATACTGTGCAGCAAAACACACGACACACCACACCACACCACCAAAAATGCACAAAACGGAGCCGCAGCAATGCGCGGTCCGTCTTATTTCTAGTTAATTACAAATTGATTGCTTCAAACTTTTAGGATTTCTTCAATGACAGGTAAATTTGTATGAATTCTATTTATTTCAAATTATTTCTTTTATTTTCTTTGAATTTCAGCATGATTTGCTACGGATTAGAATCCGATATAATTTTAAATAAATTTTTATTCTAGATATTATTTATAAATTGAATAACATATATTTATTTTGTGTAAGGTTAATATTCGTTATCATATATGTTTGTTATTATACATGTGAATAACATAATAGCTGTTAGCTTAAAAGTTTGAATTAGTTGTTATCATATATGTTTGTATTTTTTAGTGTAAGGTTAATATTTAATATTTAATTATGTAAGTCAAATAAATAATCTCCGATGTACATCTGATAAATAAACATGCTTTATTTTAGGAAAGGTTACAAGGGTTCTGTTAGTTACTAATCAGTTTACACTTATTTGGCAAATATCCCGCCCCTAATTTCCAGATAACTGCTTAAATTTCAAATTTCAGAAACTAAAACTGATTTATAAATATACATTCAGTTAGTCAATAACCATCAACCAAGGATTCTCTCCTAATATGTATGCTATACAAGATGGTGTTGCAACTATGTGCCTGGGAGCAACTACATCGCCTTTTCCGTGTAGTTGATATCTTTAACTTTAAGTTATTGACGTAATATGTTACTTTTTTATGTCACATTGATAAAATAAGCACTAGCCCATAAATACTTTACTACTATCTTTCCCAATTACTTAAGTATAATGTACCCTGTTATCATAGGTATGTGTCACTAAACAATGTTCTGTTGCACCATTTTTGTTCCAGGCTGGCTTTCCAACGTTAGCTGCTTTTGGGGAATTTGTCTGTTGGTTCAGGCGTTCAGCCCATTCATGTTTCAATCAGTCCTCGGAAATTTTACTCCAGATGTCCCTAGAATTATTTTAGGATGGCTTACTTATGTTTACTATGTATCTGTATTCTGTTCCTTCATGCTATATATTGAAACTGATTACTTATGCTGTAAGAATGAAGATGCATCGAAGTTTTTAAGTTTCATCATGCATCAGAGCTGAGAGCGATATTTGGTGGCCAATGTAGACATTTCATAAAAGCAAGAGGTAAGTAAATTGTGTACTGACAACAACCCTATCATTTTTTTTTGCTGTATTCATTATACAACAAATGGAATGTAATTTTAAATTTCACCGGGGAATAATCGTTAGCAAAATTTAGTACCGTTTTGTTACTCCATCTTGATATATCTCATGCTGCCGTTGTGACCTATGAATACGCTCTTCGCTCTTGACCATGGCAAGGTATGTTTTTTTTACAATCAAATGATGTTTGAGTGAATCCGAAAGACATGTCGAATATTTGGCTTTCTGTTCCGAGTTATAGGATCGAAAAGTTGGTTAATTTGCCGACACTTCCAAAGATTATGGTATTACACTTGAAGAGATTTGGCTATGGAACTAATGTATATGCTTCCCACTATAACTGGTACTAGAGAGTGATTTGCTATATTCGCCCACAACAGAGGTACTTCCAATTGTTAGTTATTTAATTTTTGCCAATCTCCCGTTGTTTTGCATGCTTTACTTTGATCATTATTAATGTTGTTAATTAGAGTTTCGAATTCGGATTTCTGAGAGTCGTGTAATCAATTTCAGATCAAAGTATTTTGATGGTACTATCGAAATCTCTAATCGGATAAAACTCAGAATTGTTGAACAAAGAAAATGTGTTTTTTTATATGTGAATTTGATTAAACGTACCAGACTAAATAACCAAAAAATGGGAGTTCCATAACTACCGAATGGCAGTTCTATAACTGCCGAATGGCAGTTTCATAACTGCTAAAAAGGTTCAAATCCGGGTTTTTTTATTTTGGGTCAAATCGGGTCAAAATTGAATTTATTTTGGGCCACCCCTTGGACCACGCTATTGGGGGCGCTGCCCCCGAACCCCCGTCATAATCAAGATAAGTTCAAACAAGTGTGCACTCCACACTTTCCCAAACTTGTTCGATATTTATCAAGATTATTTTGGTTAACAAATTAATCCCATTACACTTAAATCATATTGGTGACGCAAATCACCAACAATTAATACTCCTTAACAGTATAGTAATAAAAATGTAGCCTGTTTGTTGAGTATAAAAAACTTAACTTTCATCCAGCCTACATCTTTCATTTTCAATGAGATTGACGACTAAACACGATTATTTACAGATGATCAATAACACGATTATTTACAGATGATCAATTTAAGTTCAATGATATGCACAAGTAAACACTCCCTTATTATCTTCTAAAATGTGTGTTTTTTTGAAGTTATTTTCTTGTGATTAAAACTTGTGTTTACGGTATTCACAAGTTGAAATCCTATTATGAATGTTACCTCATCTAACAATGTTGATACCCGTCATTTTCTTTATTTATAAGATGTCTATAGGTCTTACTTTGAATTTCTTTTTTAATAACTATAACAAATAACAAACTAACATTATCTAATCTGTTTAAAAGCCAAAATTTTAATTTGGGTTGACATTATCAAGAACTTGATCATGGACGTTTTAGTCTTTATCTTAGTGGTCTATTAGGTTATAGTATTGAACATGAACTCCGACTCATGCTCTATGTCTTTATGGACAACCTTACAAACTTACTCCTTCATAGGAGATTTAGTTTATTCCTATTAATCGGTTCAAAAAATATTTCCTACTGTGATGGTGTTAAATGTTATTAAACCCTGAAGTTCTTAGTCTGATCTTCATCTGTATGCCATGTTTAACTGCACGAGAAGTAGCAAATGTTTCCTTCTTGTTTTGTTAGTATTCATTGACACTACATTTTCCACTTGTAGTCTTGTGATGTTTTATGTTGCTTTTATTAGGTTCATGATAGTGTGCAGCTAATACGTGAAAAAAAGTTTGTCAGTTTTATTGACACGGGCCTTCTAGCATTCAGGTTTCTTTCAAAATGACATTTTTGGATTACAAATTTTAGGGGATACGTTGTTTTTTGTTATGTACACAACTATCATGTATTACAGTGTTGTACTGTACAACACTTTAAAACATGATGGTTGTGTACATAACAAAAACAGGTTGTGTACATATCACTCCCCCAAATTTTATAGTTCTTGTAGCCAAATGGAGTATTGATTTTTTTGCCCTTATGATGCAGGTTGCTGTGTCAAGGACATCTCTGTATGTTAAAACTGCCCACATCGTCAGTCATCATTAATGCATTGAATGCTTTTGTATATGTTTGTTAAATAATGATGGATGATAAGAAAATGATATTCATATGCTTGTATATTCTTAGGTAAATGGGCTTATGCTAGCAACTTACACTGGCCTATGGAATCAAGGCTCACTCATTGATTAGCACATACATATCCATTTATTAGCACTTGCAGATCCCTTTATTAGCACTTGCAAATTTTTTGAGAGAATAAGCAATTTCATACCCTGAAACATGGTTTAACTTTGCATTGTAAGGAAAATAATCAATGAATATGCTTTTATCCTTTATTAAATCCCTATAAAGTAAATCTTTATCCTTTGAATGCATTTGATTACCCATTATTTTTAATGATTTACTAACATCAACCAACTTTATTATAATGATGCAATATGCCTTTCAAAATCTCGCGAATTCGCGGGTATTAAACTAGTCTGTATTAAAAGAGTAATGTTTTTTCACATAAACTTTAATGACACGATGTTTGCTTTCGAATTATATCTTAGGAAAAGTATATGAAAATGCATTGAACTTTCACTAAATTCCTATTGTATGCATTCAACTTTTAGATCTCTTATTGTATGCATTCAACTTTTATATTTCTACTATTCTATGCAAGGTTGCAAAATTCGCTATTCGGAGATTAATCGGTTGGGACTTTGAAAAGATTAATCAGCAATTCGGAGATTAATTGTAGATTAATCGGATTATACAGTATACACTTAAATATTTAAATTTACAAATTATATGTATAAATATAGGAAAAAACCATAAATATTAAAGTAAACTTTAACAAAATTGTTTAAAATTATTCATTTTGCTCCAAAACTATAAATTTCTAGTTTAAATTTATGTTAAAATGTTAAACATTTTTTACTATGACCGATTTGGTTACCAAATTCGGTTTTAACCCATCAATTGATGTTGACTGTTTAATTAAACGGATTTTTAGAAATCGAAACCGATTGCTCTTAAAAATGATTAATCGGATATTAATCGGCGAGTAATCGAGTTTTTTACAACACTGATTATATGTATTTAACCTATTGTAACAGGTAACTTGTAGGTCACTACACTTTTAAAATTACATCCTTGGTCCCTCATGTTTGTCAAATATTACATCAATTGTTTTTTCTAGACAAAATCACATCGTTGATCCTTCTTCACCTTTCTTCACCTTCTTTCATCTTCTACCCTTCTTCATCCTCTTTCATTTTCATCCTTTTCATATACTTTTCCCTTTTATTAACAACTTTCATTTTTCTTCTATTTTGTGGTTTTCTCGTTATTTGCTGTGGAATTAAAACTTAATGTTTAATGCGTGTTAATTGTTTAGGTGGAAAGCTAGTGTATCCGACAACCAAAAAGCGGGCAAGCAGTCCAAAATGCCCTGTTACTGGCAAAAGAATCCGAGGGGTATATTTATAATTTCACTATATTATTGGTTTATTGTTAGTTTGAGCAATATAGTTTTCGTAGCCAGATTTGTGTTTTTTGATTTTATTTTGAGGTATGAAATGAATTGTGTTGTGTATGTTGTATATTTTAATTATAATTTTATCATTTTGTTTTAGTAAGTGATGGTTTACTTTGTGTAATAATGAGGAAGATGATAAAATCAGACGGATTCCCAATGACCTCTTTTCAAAAAAAGAGAATGTGATCTTACAACCAGCTACTTCTGACTCATTATCATACATGAATACATACTATCTACATTTCCTAATATATTTTTGTTGTATTTCTAAAGTTTAAGATTTTGTTAATGATAAGGGTACTCTTAAAAGTTGTTTGCATGTGTTAAATCTGTCACACCCCCTAAATGGGACCGGGGGTCATATGTGACTAACCAATATCATAACACAAGTGTAAAGCGAGAACGACTCTAAATGAGACGTTTTTATTAAAACCCAATGTATTAAAGTAGCGGAACTAAATAGTCATTACAAATGTAAATCCAAAATGTAAATGTAATCATAAATGTTTTAATGCAATGATATAAAAATGCGGACTCCAAAAGCAACAAAGTCCAATTAGCAAACAATTTCTAGCAATCTTCACCTGAGACAAAACATTCTTAAAGTGTCAACCAAAATGGTTGAGTGAACAACATAGGTTTATAATTGTTTTTAGACCACAAGATTTTGTTATCAAGTTTGATGTAGCAACATCGTTCAAAAGTAGCGGTGAAGTTATGATATCGAACTAAACAAAGTTACCATATGACACATTGAACTGTCAGTGTCGTTGAAATCATTATTATGTAACCAAAGACCAACGGTCAACTGGTTAGAAACGTCACTCTCAATAGGCCTACTCACAATAACTAAGTTTGCGTTTCAAAGTAGCAATTAACGTTATCATGGTAGGGATTTAGCATGAAACAAAGCATGGCAGCACAGTTAACAGTTTCGAGTACTTGTGTCTAAGCGTAAAACAGTTTTAAAAGCAAGCATGTGTCTCACCCCAAAGTTCAAAATAAGTAAATAGAGAAAGTTAAAAAGTGGGGCTATGAAGTTCACCTTAGTAGCAAGTAAGTTATTCCACGCAAGAAGTATGAATGGAGTATGTAATCGGAGATCTCAACCTAGAGATATAATGTTTGGTTAGTTAATGTCTAACAGACATAAAGTTTGTTTATCAATATAGCAACTATATTAACAGTGACGGTTTTCGAGAAAAATTCCTATTTCTCAAAAGTTTCTAATTTCTAAAACCTATTATTTATGGAAAGTTTCCACTTAAAGTAAGTTTCTAGTTTTAGTATGTTCAGGTTACAATCCTTCACAAAGACGTTGTACAACTTTGCGCAAACCTCGTTGCTATCAGATAAGTCACTCTGATGATCTGTTGTTACCGAGCGCCCATGACTCTTGACCAGAATCTAAGTCTTGGCATTCGAGATCCACAAGCGATTCCCATAAGGCAACAAGGACCACCCTAGACCGTAAGTAGCGGTGAAGTTCGTATAAAGTGTACGTTATCTTTCAATTATAACCTTCACGTTATAGGTGTATACACACAACGAATTATTAATGTACTTAATAATTATATATGTGATAATATAACTTAGTGTAATTAAGGTGTTACCATATAGATAAGTTTACAAGTTATAGTAGTATTATTATTACTCTAATCACTTTTAAATTAATCAACCTTAATGTAATCTTATCATTACATGTGTTACATAAATATATTTATACACCTACATGATACATACATATATTCTTTATTCTTATATTATTATCATACATGTATATATTTATAGCTATAATATTTATATGTATATATTTTATGTAAGTGTTACATATATACAAATATAAATGTGGTATATATATATATATATATATATATATATATATATATATATATATATATATATATATATACTTTTACTTAACAACTCTTATAATTTCCATTTATATATATATATATATATATATACGTATTTTATTTTCTTTTTGTCTTTTAACAAATTTCATATACTTACATATACACACTCACTCATACATACACACACGTACATATACATACATACATACATACTAATACATATACACGTATGTATATATATATATATACATATATACACATGCATATACCTACAATATATACATGTACATACATACGTATGTATGTGTCTTTATCATTATTATTTTACTAATCAATATTCAATTATCACTAAACTTTATTCATGCACATAAAATCATAGCCTTTTATCTAACAAACATATTTAAGTTTATAATCCTCTTATCATATTCAACAACCTAAACTCATTAATCATAAACATTATCCAATCTTTTAACCCTAATCATAATAATTATTCATATTCATAATCTTTAACTTATTAATCTAGTTTCATGTTCATCATAATTCATCAAACTTAAACTTATTGATCACAAGCATTATCTATAATCTTTTAACTTTATTAACTAGTTTCTTATCAATCATAATCATAATCTTTATAATTATTCATACATCTTATTCATAATTCTTTATCTACATAATTAACAACTTATTAATACACCATATTCAAAATTCATGACCATAATTCATCTTCATAATCTTTTAACCATTTATTTTTATTCATACTAAATCTTTTAAATCATAATAACTAAAATAATTTAAAGATTATAATTAACACTAGGGTTTAGGGATACCTTAAGAAGATTAAGACCAAGAAAAGATGGCGATTATGAGTCAAATAGAAACAGATTTTCCAGCAGAAACACACGACCCAAATAGATTGTTTATTGGGTCTGTTTTGTCACGATAGCAGCAGCAGTAAACGCAGCAGAAAACTGCAGTAACTAGGTCAAATTTGGGGCTGTTTATGATCACGAATTGCAGCAGGAAACAGGAGCTGTTGGTGGTCGAAAATCACAGCACAAGAGACTGCAGGAAGTCGACTTTGATGCTGTAAAAAGTGGCTATTTTGGACTGCATAAAGTGGCGAATGATGGTGGGTTGGATGGTTGTAATAGGTGTCAACTTGCAGGCTTGTGGAAGGGCCGTTTTGGTCGATTAAAAGATGATGGTACTGTAAAAACTGTCGACTAAAAGGGGGGTTTGGATGGAAAAAAACTACCAAACAAATGGAGAATAATGGTGTATCCTATCGTATACATGCATAAAGGCATAATATTCGCATGAAATTAGCATTAGGAACACTGGGAATAACAGTTTTGTGAAACTGTCCGTCCGGTATTCTCCGCTGAGCAGGCTGCTTCCGTCATGCGTAAGCCCTGAAGGCCGCCTAGCGCTTAAGCCCTGACCGGAGAGCGTCATATCCAGCGCAAATATCGGATCACGAATAACAGAACGCATCATCATCTGACACGTATCCCTGAGCACTCCGGTGGATCTATCATTATAAATAGACCCCTTGGGTCGTCATTTCACACATTCGGACACTCTGATAACTTGTGACTAGAGATTTCACCTTTCTCTCTCACATAGTATTTTCTCTCACTAGAAGTCATCCGACTAGTAGCTCAACGCTCAGCTGACTAAGATTGATTAAGCCACCCCACATGTTTCTATATCTGTGTACCGGGTCTGCAGGGATTATTTATTGAGGGTAAACATCAATCGGCAACATTCCCTCACTTCTAGCTTGATACTTTTATTATTTGTGCTGACACACTAAGCCTTACCTCATAAGGAAATAGGTGTCAACAATGGCGCCATCTACTAATGTTAAGAACACGCGGAACGGAAAAGGAACAAAAACAACTGAAGCCCCATCTACAAGCGTACTCGAAACATTCAACAATACATTAACCGAAATCATGACAACTTATCCACCAATGCCTGAAGAAGATGCACCTGTTCAGCCACCGGAAGGCACAATTGAAGAAACAGTAACTGAAACCGCAGAAAGGCTTAAACATTTGGCCACAAATCCAGGGAAAAGGCTAATAATCGAAGAAACAACAACCAAAAGTGCAGAAAGGAGTCAAAATTTCGATCTTAATCTAGAGAAACGAACATTGATACAACCACGACGATGTATACCATTTACATCTTTTCGATGGTAAAGATAAGCAAATCATGAAGAAGCAATCTATATCAAAGTACAAGTTATCCAGAATACTTGACAAGTTGGGCAGTCTTCTTGATGATTCTGAAGATGATAATGAATTAAGCAATATTGGCAGTGATTCTGAAGATGAGAATGATGAGAAAGAGGAGTTCATGTATGAGAAGAAAACAACATTACTTTTAAATGGAATCCTTAAGCAGACAGCTCCGGCAAAATATAAGCAACGCTTAGCGTAGCCCGTCGTTCGGGCTATGGCTGTAGATAATTTTTTCGCTCTAATTACTGGAGAGCAAGCTACAAAGCCGCCAGCTATGGCAGAATCCACTCAGTGCTTTATTGATCGAATTGCTAACTATCCGTTACCCAGAAATCTTGGCATACCGGCAATTAGGGTATATGATGGTACTACAGATCCTGAAGATTTTCTTACCATGTTTGAAGGTGCAATGAGATTGCAGCATTGGGATTATGAAGTAGCTTGTCATATGTTTCCTATGGTGTTGCAGAAAATGGCAAGGGAATGGTTTGCTAGTTTACTGTCAAGAAGTATAACAAGTTATTTGGACCTTCGTGCAAAGTTTGTCATGCAGTATCAAAATCTTCGTAACTGCACTTTGACACATCTAGATGCACATGAAATACCAATGCATCATAATGAATCCTTGAGAAATTTCATGAAGAGATACACGCTTGAAGCACAAAAAAAATACCTGACTGTCCAGAGTCACAACTAGTATCTGGTTTTATTTTCTGTTTGGATCAGCGAAGGTTTAGTGCACTTGTTCATACGTTAAGATATGACCTGCCAAAAACTCTGCACCAAGCATTGGAAGTTGCACAAAAGCATGTCTGAGCCGGCGAGCGAGGATCAGGCAAGTTTGATAGTAACAACAACAGTTCTAAACCGCACAACGGAGGATGGTACTTTGATCGAAACCAAAGGAGAAATGACAATTCCAATGGCGGGTGGAGAGGCAACAATCATCCCAATGATTTTCACCATAACAGGAGGCCCTTAGAGAGACATCTGTTGATAATGGCGGTAACCAAAACTCATAAGGAGATTCTTTTCACTGAACATATTCGGTCCGCTTTCAATCCTCCAGCACCTATGGAGGAAAGAGATGGCCCAAGAAGTGAACTATGGTGTGACTTTCATGAGGCGTGGGGCCATGATACAGATAATTGCAAGTCTTTGAAGAGGGAAATCATTGCAAAGATTAAGGTAGGGGAGTTAAATCACTTGTTACCAGGAAAGCAATACAGAAGAAATGATCCTAGAAAGAAATTTGCATGGCAGAAAAATGATGGTCAAAGAGGACGTCTGGATGAGAATAGAAGAAGGGAAGAGCATGGCAAAAGAGAAAACAGAAACCAATACAGAGAGCGTGAACCAACCCCAGAGGTGGTAATCAAAATGGTATGGTTCAATGCAGTTTCTATGAAGATGGTGAGCAATCAGACAACAATATTGAAGGTTGGAGATATGCTCCAATCATTTTTCAACCAGTTCAAAATTGGATTTTATCCGTCCAGCCAGTGGTCATATCAGCAGAAATTGTAAACAAGTTCATCAGCCATATCTACACGGATACAGGCAGCGAAGCTGACATCATCTATTGGCATTGTTTAAGAACTTTCCCAAGGAACATACAAGATAGGGCTAGGCGGACAAATTTGAAGGTTTCAGGGTTGACAGGAACACTGGTGAATGCTATGGGGCGAATCCGTTTAGAGGTTGTTATGGGAACATTCCCATTGCTGAGAACTGAAACAATTGATTTCACTATTTTGGAAGGCACTTCTCGGTTTAATGTCCTTTTTGGGAGGACAGCGTTGGCAAAGTTTGGAGTAATTGCATCCACTGCTCATGCAGAGATCAGATTTCCAACGCCTAACGAAGTGGCTGCCATACATTCACATTATGTATCCCCAACTAGAGAACGGTCGACATTTGCAAATTTTCCAGACAGGGCAAATTGGAGAAGGCATAATCGATTGTTCAGAGATGATGAAGTTCAGGAGTTTTTTATACCGTAATCAACTATTCAGGCCAGACAGCGCTAGGTGCTTGGCGTATGAAGAGCAAATTTTAGCATTTTATGAAGAACAAATTCTATCATTTTATTGTACACCATTGTAGTTATGGTACAATGCATATGTTTACAACAGCATACATTAAACTTTTATAATGTACTAATTAGGCTTGATCCACCTATATTCATAATATATTGTTTATGTAATGCGCACTATCAATCAATAAAATTTTATCTTTTTCTTATGCAAAGTGCTGCCTGTGACAAATGTAAAACATTGCATTTATATCCTGCCCATAGAAGGAGAGTATTTTATACTTCCGATGGCGGATGCTCTTGTGCTGGCCAGCAAAAGGCGCAAGGGATCGGCTAGAAAACGTTAAGGTTTTACTAGAATGCACCGAGGCAAAATGAAAAACTAGATACTTGTCATGAAAAATATTATAAAGACTTACTTCACAAAACGAAAGAAACTCCTATACTATATGAAGGCAAAAATATTTCACAATTCTTCCACATGAATTGTATGACGGAAGGCGTATGGCGGAAAAGTTGATAATTCACAACTACTCTTCAAAAATACTTCATGACTGTTCCTCATTAATTTCATGACGGAAAGCATGTGATGGATTCTAATGTCCTGCAAATTATTTGACGGCATGATATTTGCAAAGTATAAATTCAATATTTTGTATGTTGTTAATTCAGAAGAAGTTAACAGTGAAAGGCATCTTCATAAGAATTACATCAAACACTTTTCAGTATGTCTTATTAAGTTATGCAATACACAATCATACATAGAGAATTTATCACATGCTCGGTGCACATCAGATTTATTTTTTAGCAATAAAAATCCAAGTATTTGGAGAGAGCATAAAGACAAACATAATCATAAGAGTGGCATGTATTTGAAACATAGAAAGCAGATAATTTATTACAAACGTTGTTAATAAGATGATTACAAAGTTCATGAAAATGTAACATCAAGAACGTCCTTGGCGGACGATTCTTCCCTATTACACACATCATCAAAGATGTCAATCTTGAGGTTTATCAGTTTGTCCCTTGTCTCATTGACTCTCTCCAAGGTTCCGGGACGCATCAGGTTAGTAATAACAGGAGGAAGAGGCTGGTTTGGGGCAAGGCATTTGGTTACTTTGTTGGTAACATCAGAAATGGAATGAGTGACCATAGCATCAATATAATCATTGTAAGGAGTCCCAACAAGTTAGGATCCAAGGACCTTAGCTATTACACCCGATATTCCCTTCTTCAGCTCAGCAAAATTACCCTCACCGGCCTCCGCCCTGTGGAGAAGTTCAGCAGCCTTTTCTTTCTCAGCATTCAAGTCTAGCTTCATGAAATGTCCCGTTCATATTGATTATAAACGTTCCATATTAAATGATTTCGTTGCGAGGTTTTTGACCTCTATATGAGACGTTTTTCAAAGACTGCATTCATTTTTAAAATAACCATAACCTTTATTTTATCAATAAAGGTTTTAAAAACAATACGTAGATTATCAAATAATGATAATCTAAAATATACTGTTTACACACGACCGTTACATAATGGTTTACAATAGAAATATATTACATCGACATATGTTTCTTGAATGCAGTTTTTACACAATATCATACAAACATAGATTCCAAATCTTGTCCTTATTTTAGTATTCAACAGCGGAAGCTCTTAGTATTCACCTGAGAATAAACATGCTTTAAACGTCAACAAAAATGTTGGTGAGTTATAGGTTTAACCTATATATATCAAATCGTAACAATAGACCACAAGATTTCATATTTCAATACACATCCCATACATAGAGATAAAAATCATTCATATGGTGAACACCTGGTAACCGACATTAACAAGATGCATATATAAGAATATCCCCATCATTTCGGGACACCCTTCGGATATGATATAAATTTTGAAGTACTAAAGCATCTGGTATTTTGGATGGGGTTTGTTAGGCCCAATAGATCTATCTTTAGGATTCGCGTCAATTAGGGTGTCTATTCCCTAATTCTTAGATTACCAGACTTAATAAAAAGGGGCATATTCGATTTCGATAATTCAACCATAGAATGTAGTTTCATGTACTTGTGTCTATTTTGTAAATCATTTATAAAACCTGCATGTATTCTCATCCCAAAAATATTAGATTTTAAAAGTGGGACTATAACTCACTTTCACAGATATTTCCTTCCTCGAAAATAAGACGGTCACGGATCGATTCACGAACCTATACAAATATGTACATATATATCAAAGTATGATCAAAATATAATTACAACCATTTTTATTATGTTTTAAAGATTTGAGTGTATTAAGTCAGCTGTCCTCGTTAGTAACCTACAACTAGTTGTCCACAGTTAGATGTACAGAAATAAATCGATATATATTATCTTGAATCAATCCACGACCCAGTGTATACATGTCTCAGGCTAAATCACAACTCAAAGTATATATATATATTTGGAATCAACCTCAACCCTGTATAGCTAACTCCAACATTACTGCATATAGAGTGTCTATGGTTGTTCCAAATAATATATATACATGGGTCGATATGATATGTCAAAACATTTGCATACGTGTCTATGGTATCCCAAGATTACATAATATATTAGAATATATATATAATACAATATAAGTTAGCTAGGATATGATTTGTATAGATTTGTTAAACATTTCCCGTAGCTAAAAAGATAAAAAATATCCAATCTTGTTTTACCCATAACTTCTTCATTTTAAATCCGTTTTGAGTGAATCAAATTGCTATGGTTTCATATTAAACTCTAATTTAAGAATCCAAACAGAAAAAGTATAGGTTTATAGTCATAAATTTAAGTTACATGTCAATTACTAAAGAGGTAGTCATTTCCGTCGAAAGAACGACATCTTGATGACCATTTTGAAAAACATACTTTCACTTTGAGTTTAACCAAGATTTTTGGATATAGTTTCATGTTCATAAGAAAAATCATTTTCCCAGAAGAACAACTTTTAAATTAAAGTTTATCATAGTTTTTAATTATCCAAACCAAAACAGCCCCCGGTTTCACTACGACGGCGTATATCAGATTTTATGGTGTTCATCGTGTTTCCAGGTTTTAAATCATTAAGTTAGCATATCATATAGATATAGAACATGTGTTTAGTTGATTTTAAAAGTCAAGTTAGAAGGATTAACTTTTGTTTGCGAACAAGTTTAGAATTAACTAAACTATGTTCTAGTGATTACAAGTTTAAACCTTCGAATAAGATAGCTTTATATGTATGAATCGAATGATGTTATGAACATCGTTACTACCTCAAGTTTTCTGGATAAAACTACTGGAAATGAGAAAAATGGATCTAGCTTCAAAGGATCCTTGGATGGCTTGAAAGTTCTTGAAGCAGAATCATGACACGAAAACAGTTCAAGTAAGATTTTCACTCGAAACAAGATTGTTATAGTTGTAGAAATTGAATCAAAGTTTGAATATGAATATTACTTTGAATTAGAAAGATAACCTAATATAAATAACAAAGGTTCCTTGATCTTAGATGATTACTTGGAATGGATTAGAAAGCTTGGAAATAGACTTGCAAACTTGGAAGTATTCTTGATTTTTATGAAACTATACTTATGGAATTTATGAAGAACACTTAGAACTTGAAGATGGAACTTGAGAGAGATCAATTAGATGAAGAAAATTGAAGAATGAAAGTGTTTGTAGGTGTTTTCGGTTGTTGGTATATGGATTAGATATAAAGGATATGTAATTTTATTTTCATGTAAATAAGTCATGAATGATTACTAATATTTTTCTAATTTTATGAGATATTTCATGTTAGTTGCCAAATGATGGTTCCCACATGTGTTAGGTGACTCACATGGGCTGCTAAGAGATGATCATTGGAGTGTATATACCAATAGTACATACATCTAAAAGCTGTGTATTGTACGAGTACGAATACGGGTGCATACGAGTAGAATTGTTAATGAAACTGAACGAGGATGTAATTGTAAGAATTTTTGTTAAGTAGAAGTACTTTGATATGTGTCTTGAAGTCTTTCAAAAGTGTAAGAATACATATCAAAACACAACATGTATATACATTCTAATGGAGTCGTTAAGTCTTCGTTAGTCGTTACATGTAAGTGTTGTTTTGAAACCTTTAAGTTAACGATCTCAATTAATGTTGTTAACCCAATGTTTATTATATCAAATTAGATGTTAAATTATTATATTATCATGATATTATGATGTATGAATATCTCTTAATATGATATATACATTAAAATATCGTTACAACGATAATCGTTACATATAAGTCTCGTTTCGTAATTCTTGAGTTAGTAGTCTTGTTTTTACATATGTAGTTCATTGTTAACATACTTAATGATATATTTAAATATCATTTTATCATGTTAAATATAGTGTATCAATATCTTAATATGATACATATATATTTAGTAGACGTTATCATAACGATAATCGTTATATATATCATTTCGAGTTTCTTAACTTAGTAATCTCATTTCTTATGTATATCACACATTGTTAATATACTTAGTGAGTTACTTACTTATCATAATCTCATGTCAACCATATATATATGTCTATATATACCACAACATGTAGTTTTTACAATTTTGTAACGTTCATGAATCGCCGGTCAACTTAGGTGATCAATAGTCTATATGAAACTTATTTCATTTAATCAAGTCTTAACGAGTTTGATTGCTTAACATGTTGGAAACATTTAGTCATGTAAATATCAATCTCAATTAATATATATAAACATGAAAAAGTTCGGGTCACTACAGTTCAAGGCATTCAGCTGACTCTCCAGTTCACTAACCTTCAACTTCTCCTCTTCAACCTTCTTCCTCTCAACTTCCACCACTCTCTCCTTCGCCTCTCATAGGATAATAGCAGCATCCTGAGCACCTTTTAACTCAGCTTCTTTAGCCTTAAAGCTTCTTGAGTTTTGGTCAAAGCACGTTCAGCTTCAGTAGCTCTTTTGCGAGCATTTGCACCTTCAGCCCTTTCAGTACGGGCTATCTCAAGAATGGACTCTTGATGCTTCTGCAATTGCAGATAAGACCGTAGGTGGTTCATCAGCAACACAGCGGATGTAGTAGTTGACTACCTAAGTTGTTCAGAACGGAGAGCAGTGATGTGAGGGTTTAGCTTAGGAATAGCACAACCCTAAAATATCTGAGGATGGAGAGAAGAAATCATGTAAGAGGAACACGTAGATTTCTGTGGGTAAGTTGTAAAGCGTATAAAGCAATTTTACCGGCAGGAGGTTTGTTGGCCCTTTGACCGGTAGTAGAAAGAATAGGGTTGTATTGATTTAAATGATGAAAAACAATCTTCAAACCGTCAAAGTAATTCTCAGATAGTGATGATGCTATCGTACTAACCTCAGGAAGGTCAGTTTTTTCTGAAGTGGAAAGCTCTACGTTTTCTTGGCCAGTACTCGACACAGAAGCCATGGTAATAATGTGAAAAGGAAAAGTTAATAAGAAATAATAGTGAGATGCAGTGTAACTAACCTTGAAAGATGAAAAAACCTTAAAAATTTGAAAATAAAGCTTGAAGAAAGCGATGAAGATTTGTGCAGAAATGTGTTTTTTAGATCTTTAACAAAGGTAAAAAAGTGAAGGTAAAAGTTCATGGCGGTTTATATAGGAACTCATCAATGCATTTTTTATGGACACGATCGTGACACGTGTATGGACAAGTTTAAAAGTTGAGTATGAAGAAACAATTTTTACAGCTGGAGGCGCGTGGAGTGTTTCAACCATTTAAAAACAATCATCCCAAAGTCAGTAAAATTCGCCTGTCATCATTATCTATAACGTGTTCCCCGATGCAAATGGGAAATGTGAAGACTTGTTTGGGATGTGTTAGCAAAAGTTTAACAACTTAACCATTTTTCAAACGTTTAAGTCATTAAACTGGGGGAATTAATGGTGTATCCTATCGTATACACGCATAAAGGTATAATATTCGCATGAAATTAGCATCAGGAACACTGGGAACATCAGTTTTGTGAAACTGTCCGTCCAGCGCTCTCCGCTGAGCAGGCTGCTTCCGTCATGCATAAGCCCTGAAGGCCGCCTTGAAAGGAACCGTTCATATACATTATAAATGATTCACAATAGTTGATTACATTGCGAGGTATTTGACCTCTATATGATACATTTTACAAACATTGCATTCGTTTTTAAAAGACAAACTTTCTTTATATCTAAAATTGACGGCATGCATACCATTTTATAATACATCCAATTATAATTGACTTAATAAAAATCTTGATGAACTCAATGACTCGAATGCAACGTCTTTCGAAATATTCCATGAATGATTCCAAGTATTATCCTTAAAATGAGCTAATGCACAGCGGAAGATTTCTTTAATACTTGAGAATAAACATACTTTAAAGTGTCAACCAAAAGGTTGGTGAGTTCATTAGTTTATCATAATCATTCAATTCCATCATTTTAATAGACCACAAGATTTCATATATTTAATTGTACACGTAACCCAAGTACAAAATAATACGCGTAACCCGTGAATTAAAAATCATTCATATGGATTGAACACCTGGTAATCGACGTTAACTTTAATGCATAGAATATCCTCAAACAGTACCTCTCGTCTGTATAATAATAATCTCGAAGTACTAAAGCATTCGTATCCCGAATGGGACTTGTCAAGGTCCATAGATCTATCTTTAGGATTCGCGTCAATCAGGGGCCATTTCCTTAAATTCTTAGGTTACCAGACTTGAAAGGCGATATTCAGTTTAATAATCCAACCATAGAATGTAATTTTAAGTACTTGTATCTATTTCGTAAAACATTTATAAAAGCAACGCATGTATTCTCAATCCCAAAAATATATATATATATATAAAAAGGGAGTAATGAAACTCACAATACTGTATTTTGTAGTAAAAATACATATGACGTCATTGAACAAGTGCAAGGCTGGCATTGGATTCACGAACCTATATTAATTATATATATTTATATGTTTGATCAATATCTGTCCAACATTTTAGGTCAAGTCGTAGTGTATCACAATCCTAATGCTCGAGACTAAATATGCAAAAGTCAACAAAAATCATATTGACCAAAATTTCTTCCAAAATTTATACATGATTATTATATAGTTTAAATATAGTCATTTTATATATTTAAATATTTTTAACAGATTTTATTAAAGTAAATAGTATAGTTCTTTTATTAATAAATAAAATTTTATATTAAAATTTATATAATAAAAATATACTTTTATATATCTTAAGTAATAAAATTTATAAAGTTCATTTAATATCATAAAAATAATATGATAGGTATTATTAATGTAATTATATTATACGTAGTAAAATATCTTTGTATCACATATTTATTTGATAAAAAAATATTGATAATAATATTAATAAGTAAAAGTTGTATTATTTTGTAATAATTATTATTATTCTACAAATAAAAATAACAATAATTATATTTTCTAAAAATGGTAAAATGATAATTTTTATTAATAATAGTACTAAAATGATAATAATAATGATGTTTCATATTAACAATGATATTTTTTATTAAAAATAATAATTTTAGTAAAAATGATAGTTTTAATATTAATAATACTTTTAATAATAATAATAGTAAAATAATGAAAACGATATTTTTCCTTTAAATCAATATCTTACAATATTTTAATTTCATTATGATACTCATACTCATTATTTCTTAATTGCTTCGTTTAATAGCTTTTAGTCGTCTTTTATATCGCGTTCATATTAATAATAATAATAATAGTAATCATAATAATTAGATGTTATTAATATTAGTTTTAATTATAATAATACTAATAATAATAATATTAATGATAATACTAATAACTATTTGAATGATAATAATAATAATAATAATAATAATAATAATAATAATAATTATAACCTTAACGATAATAATGATAGTAATAATAATAAAAATAACAATAATATCTTTTATTAATAACGATAATGATAATAATAATAATAATAATAATAATAATAATAATAATAATAATAAGATTATAACGACGATAATAATAATCATTTTTAATAATAATAATACAAAAATTCAATTGACTATAACTTCTAAACCGTTCATCGAAACCATTCGATATCTAAATGAAAAATTCTCAATTTTTCGCTAGCTTTCCAATGACATGCATATCATATACCTTATCTTAATAGCATATGTATTTAATTCAAGATTCGACATAACCTATCTAACGACAATAACGAACGTATAAGCATGAATGATCCTATATACTCGAGCACTAGTCAGGGATACACTAATAATATATAAAAGTTAAGTTATGAGTGCTCACGTATCAATATTGAGATTCAATATTGCAGGAAAAGTACGTAGACGCAACGGAGATGATAAACACTAGTTTGACTGACGAGCAATACTCCCGAACCATACCCATAACCTCCATAGCTATAACCCATAATTTCCTTAGCTCTATCCCGCTCGAAAAACAATTTTGAAATCACTCGGACAACACTCCGTCGTAATATTTTATGTATACTAATAATATCTTGAAATAATACGGAGTAAATATATATATATATATATATAAATCGATTGAGAGAGTTTAGAGAAAAATATTTTTAAGTTTCTATGAAATAATAAAACCTATTGAATTCTATTTATAATAGATTTTTAAATTATTAAAGTGAATTATTAAAGTATGAATTATTAAAGTGAATTATTAAAGTATGAATTATTAAAGTCAATTATTAAAGTATGAATTATTAAAGTGAATTATTAAAGTATGAATTATTAAAGTGAATTATTAAAGTTAAAGTAAAGTAAAAATAAAGTAAATGTAAAGTTTAAGTATAGTAAAAGTATAAAACTATGTACATATAATACGCGTATAAATATATATAATATTAATTTAAATCGTTATATATATTTAATAAAATAAAATATAAATATCGTTATCTTTATCATACTGATTAAGTAATGAGTTGTCAAAAGTGGTTCTAGATATTTATAAAAGTTATATACGTTTTAATAATAAAGTTCTTTTTAAACTGAAAATGTTTTTGTACGTTTGAAACTAAATCAAATAAATATTATAATTTTGTTTTCCAAAACTAAATATATTTAAGAATCATTTTTTTAAAGGTTAAAATAATGGAAATCGTTATATCATAAAACATTTTAGAAAAGTAGAATCATATATATTCATAATAGGTTTCAAGTTTTTAAATTACAGTCTGTTGGTGAAGCATGGGATAAAGTCCAAAGGTTAAATAAACGTATGAAATCATCTTAATGAAAAATGTCGAGTTACTTAACTTGTCGATATCCAACATCTAAGTTATTTACACTCCACGTTCTTACTTATAAATCACTTTACCATTTTCCGAATGTTGTCAAAAAGAATAGATTTCTTAAATCACAGTGGACCTCATAACATAGACCCGTAATCATATCACAATGTATCTGATAAATCAATCATTTGATATTATCTTCTAATTCCATCGATAAACATATTGAAACAAATACATTCGTGTAAAGTATTATACGTTTAATACATTATTAATATTCTCAAGTTATAATATATATATATATACATTTATATACATATCTATTTATATATAACGGTTCGTGAATCGTCAGAACTTGGTCGAGGTTATAATGAATGTATGAACACAGTTTAAAATTCTTGAGATTTAACTTAATGAACTTTGCTTATCGTGTTAGAATAATATAAAGATAAAGTTTAAATTTGGTTGGAAATTTACGGGTTATCACAGTACCTACCCGTTAAAGATATTTCGTCCCAAAATTTGAATGGGATGGTCATGGCTGACAATAAGTATGTTTTCATGACGTATACGAGTTGGAAATTAGAGTTTTATTATCATCAAGTAATGTAGATAAAATAATTTGATTTTTGTGAAGAGTACGAGTGAAGTTATCACAAAAGAATGAAATGAGTAAATGCACGTTCTTTTTAACCAATGACATAGTCACGGTTGACTTTCGGAATTCAAGTAATTTAGAGAAAATCTTCGTAATAAGATTTGGTTCTTCGGTAATTAAGGAAGTTAGGATCCGCTTTGATTAAATGCGATAATCTGTTTTGATTGCTCTGTCGGATATTTTACTATATATCCACCCCCTTCGTTTCCTTAGTTTCAAAACTCACACCTTTTATTCTTTCTCCCTCAATTCATACTTTATAGCATTCGCTAACATGCTCCATCCAGTTCTGATTCTTGATATACTCCTAACTTTCAAATATGTCATTCTTCTTTTTCATCTACCGCCGAAAGAATCTATTTAATTCTACTATACTCTTGGTTTTATAGTGTTTTTAGTTCTCCCGTGTCTTTATATTGCTATATGCATCGATATATATGGTTTGTAATTTTTAGATCGTTGTTGGGTTTTATATCTTCCCTTATACTTCAAAGTCCATACTTCTGTCTTCTATAATCATTGTCATTCACAGTTAATACTCCCTCCTATTTGCTACGATTTATACTCCAATTTCTATTTTGGAGCTTTGTCCTTTCGTTTCTTCTTCTTGCGATTAAGCATCGCTTGTAATGGTCCAGAATTCGCAGATATAAATTTCGGAATGAACATTATTAATGTTCTAAGAAGGAAATGGTAATGGTACGATCTTGATTTGTTAAATTACCAGAATACCCTGGAAAAGACCGAATCATCAAGAAATATTTTCTTGATATTTTAGAGGTTAAATAGAATACAAGAGTTGTGTAACATGGCACATGATGATGTTATGATCTGTGAATCATCACGTTCCATTTAGAAACTCAGCATGACTTACTGTAATATCATCACGTTGATCAAGTGTCATTATATTATACTAACTCATGCTTCAGTTCCCAACACTACTTCAAAACATTCATACTTTATACTCGAAGGTTTCAGAATTTAAAAACTAAAATAGTTTTCTTTATGTTGTGATACAGATAACTCGAGGGGATAAATGATTTCAGATAAGAATGGTTATGAAAATATCTTCAGAAAAATGGAGGATATTTATAATGGAAGATACGATGATATCTTAGAATATTTAAGATAAGAGGATGATGAAGAATATTGTCCGCGAGAGTTTTAGAGCAAGGAGCAAGGTATTTGTTAAGGATTTCAGTAGACACTGAATCATTTGGATTCTTTGAAGGTAGATTTTGTCCTTGTGATTTGTCCACAGCCTCCTTCATACTTTGCTCAATCCGTTTTTCAGTTCCAAACCTTCTCCTTTTCTGAGATTTTCCAACCCACTATTCTTTATCAACAAACTTTTTACTGTTAAGGTCGTTTACAGTTTTTTTTTGCTGCTTCATCAGTATCTTTTCAAGACTTCGAGAACTAGTTTGCAGTTTAGGGTGTTTTTCAGAAACTTCACATTCGAAGTATGTAAATCTTGGAGGTAGATGTTATATGTATATATAACTGTTGATGTAGACATACTGCGAGATTTCAAAATACTGAATGCTGATTCCCCATAATTGGTATGATAATTCAATATGCGGATGAGTAAATGATGGGGTTTCGGTAAATATAATGATTTTTCAGAAAGTCAAAGATCGATGAAGCTGTTGGTAGGTTTATTGCTAATGTGGTGGACATAAACGGTTCCCCGGTAACGTTGGCGAAAGGGCAACGTATAAGTCGAGGTTATAATAAGACTGTTTCGATTGAGAAGTCGAAGTTGACTTACTGGAGCTGTGACAAAAATGTCTATTTTGAAACAGGATTGAAAAGTTATTTTAGCTAGTAAATGCCAAAGGGTCCGACACGGATACTGTTAAATTATGACTTTGGTTTCGAGGGTTTTTCAGGTACAAGACTGTGGATCATCATCTCGAGTATCATCAGGAATTTTGAAGGGTTTGAACATAGTTTGTAATTGTTAATATACATATGATGTTCTGGGATTTTGAATGATACAAATATTTTTCTGGGTTCCATGAATAGAAATGATGTTCTAGTACAGTTTTGAAGTCAAAGTATAGTTTTGAAAGATGTAGGGATCTAAGAGTGATAATACCGGTTAAATCTTGACTTGGATTTTGATTTGTCAAAATTAGAATACGTAATCAAATTTAGATAAGAATGGTTGTTTTGATTTCTATAAAAGAATGTATATTGTTGTGAAAGTAGGGAGTATAATGGATGCTTTGCTGAATCAGATTCGAAGAATGTAACATATTAATTGTGAATTTACATATCTCTCGGGTATTACCTACCCGTTAAAATTTTTTTTACAATTAATATTTTATACAAAAGATTTTTATTACAGTCTTTATGAAAATATGTGTGTGTATATTTTCTTTAGATGTAACATAGATTTAATGAGTTGATATTAAATTAAACTCATTTGATTTTCAGCTAGAACTAGAAATGGATGATCCCTAAAACTTTAGAAATTTCATAATCTTCGTAGATTATCACTTCAACGTAAATGAAATTATGAATCAATACTTCATTAATCGTTTTCATTGATATTTACTCAGTGAATGATGTTGGTGTTCGTGGAATTCTTGTGAACTTCGCAAGGTACGTATGACGTTATTTGAAAAGTTTCGAGTACATCGATGATGAAAGTGTAAAATCAAACATATATTTAAATAATACACTTGGTTTATTATGAGTTGGAATTTATTGAATTGAGACAGAATTTTAGCTAACGATGGTTAAGTTACAGACGAATGACGTACCTCATTACATAGTAGTAATATGAATTAACCGAGTAGTTAAGATTTACACATAATAGCTTAGTATGGAAAGATTTATTTTGATCTCAAAATTTATATATATAAAATATACATATAATTTCTTCAGAGGGAGTGAGTTAATAATTCATAACTCGTTGATACAATATACGCGTTATTGATTTGTAATGATGTCCACAGTGATTCTTGAACTGACAGAGTTTGTGATGTTATAGGTGCTGCTGATTCTGATGACACTGACGGCACTGACTGAGATGGTGATGCTACGGTACTGTTGATGCTATTGGTAAAACAAGTCTAGCTTATAAATCACGCATCATTCTTGTCAGGGTTTCGACTCTTCCTTCTATCATTTTGATTCACTCATCTGATTTATGGTTAGGGTTAGAATAGATAATCTCTAAGAATTAGAGATTACATATTCGCCGCGGAGTGTTTCTCTAATGAAGTTATAAATCAACACTTCATCGTTTGTTGTTGTTGGTATTCCTTGGTATCTACAGGGCGTATGACATTGGTGCTCGTGGGACAGATTGTAAAGTTGAGGTTTACGACGCGGTTGTGGTTGGGGGTGGTAATGGTACTGTTGGCGTTGATGATGGTAGTACTGGTTATGCTACTTGTGCTGCTGCTGGTGTTTGTAACCTTTGCACCATATTCTCCAAAGCCACTACCCGAGCGCGAAGCTCGTTGACTTCTTCTATTACACCAGGGTGATTGTCGGTTCGGATGAGCAGATAAATAAAATCTAGAATTTGATGTAGTATATAATCGTGACGAGATACTCTGGAAATGAGAGAGAAAATGGTGCTTCGGACAGGTTCGCCGGTAAGTGTTTCAGGTTCTTCGCCAAGAGGGAAATGTGGTGTATGGAAAGGATCACCTTCTTCTTGTCTCCAATGATTGAAGAGGCTACGAACCCATCCCTAATTCATCCAAAATAGATGATGGCTGATTGGTTGATCCATTCCAGTCACACTGCTTTCGGAGATTGAGTGGGATTCCATATCGGAATTTGAGGGACTTGAACTAATGACGAATTCCATTTCGTTCGATTGAATAAAGGATTTTTCGATATGAAATGATTTTTCAGCTATCGGGTGGTATTCTAATTACATAGAATATCTATATATATAGCGCAAAAGATTTCGTAGATTACGGAGGAATTTACGAGATATGTCAGGCAAAGTTTACAGTAACAGATACGCTAAGATATGAATTTTGTCTATACACTATTCATACAATCAATACAGTAAGATGTATCTAGACTAAGAATGATAAGCAGGCAATTTTCGATAGAAATGATAAGCAAAACTTTTGACATGCAGACACGGTCGAAGTCCAGACTCACTAATGCATCCTAACGACTATCAGTTAGACACACTAATGCAGACCTGGTTCGCTAAGACCTCCGCTCTGATACCAACTGAAAGGACCCGTTCATATACATTATAAACGATTCACAATAGTTGATTACATCGCGAGGTATTTGACCTCTATATGATACATTTTACAAACATTGCATTCGTTTTTAAAAGACAAACTTTCTTTACATCTAAAATTGACGGCATGCATACCATTTTATAATACATCCAACTATAATTGACTTAATAATAATCTTGATGAACTCAATAACTTGAATGCAACGTCTTTCGAAATATTCCATGAATGATTCCAAGTAATATCCTTAAAATGAGCTAATGCACAGCAGAAGATTTCTTTAATACCTGAGAATAAACATACTTTAAAGTGTCAACCAAAAGGTTGGTGAGTTCATTAGTTTATCATAATCATTCATTTCCATCATTTTAATAGACCACAGGATTTCATATATTTAATTGTACACGTAACCCGAGTACAAAATAATACGCGTAACTCGTGAATTAAAAATCATTCATATGGATTGAACACCTGGCAACCGATGTTAACTTTAATGCATAGAATATCCCCAAACAGAACCTCTCGTCTGTATAATAATAATAATCTCGAAGTACTAATGCATTCGTACCCCGAATGGGACTTATCAAGGTCCATAGATCTATCTTTAGGATTCGCGTCAATCAGGGGCCATTTCCCTAAATTCTTAGGTTACCAGACTTGAAGGACGATATTCGGTTTAATAATCCAACCATAGAATGTAATGTTAAGTACTTGTGTCTATTTCGTAAAACATTTATAAAAGCAACGCATGTATTCTCAGTCCCAAATATATATATATATATATATATATATATATATATATATATATATATATATATATATATATATATATATATATATATATATATATATATATATATATATATATAAAGGGAGTAATGAAACTCACAATACTGTATTTTGTAGTAAAAATACATATGACGTCATTGAACAAGTGCAAGGCTGGCATTGGATTCACGAACCTATATTACTTATATATATTTATATGTTTGATCAATATCTGTCCAACATTTTAGGTCAAGTCGTAGTGTATCACAATCCTAATGCTCAAGACTAAATATGCAAAAGTCAACAAAAATTATATTGACCAAAATTTCTTCCAAAATTTATACATGATTATTATATAGTTTAAATATAGTCATTTTATATATTTAAATATTTTTAACAGATTTTATTAAAGTAAATAGTATAGTTCTTTTATTAATAAATAAAATTTTATATTAAAATTTATATAATAAAAATATACTTTTATATATCTTAAGTAATAAAATTTATAAAGTTCATTTAATATCATAAAAATAATATGATAGGTATTATTAATGTAATTATATTATACGTAGTAAAATATCTTTGTATCACATATTTATTTGATAAAATAATATTGATAATAATAATAATAAGTAAAAGTTGTATTATTTTGTAATAATTATTATTATTCTACTAATAAAAATAACAATAATTATATTTTCTAAAAATGATAAAATGATAATTTTTATTAATAATAGTACTAAAATGATAATAATAATGATGTTTCATATTAACAATGATATTTTTTTATTAAAAATAATAATTTTAGTAAAAATGATAGTTTTAATATTAATAATACTTTTAATAATAATAATAGTAAAATAATGAAAACGATATTTTTCCTTTAAATCAATATCTTACAATTTTTTAATTTCATCATGATACTCATACTCATTATTTCTTAATTGCTTCATTTAATAGCTTTTAGTCGTCTTTTATATCGCGTTCATATTAATAATAATAGTAATCATAATAATTAGATGTTACTAATATTAGTTTTAATTATAATAATACTAATAATAATAATATTAATGATAATACTAATAATTATTTGAATGATAATAATAATAATAATAATAATAATAATAATAATAATAATAATAATAATAATAATTATAACCTTAACGATAATAATGATGGTAATAATAATAAAAATAACAATAATATCTTTTATTAATAATGATAATGATAATGATAATAATAATAATAATAATAATAATAATAATAATAATAATAATAATAATAATAATAATAATAATATAATAATAATAATAATAATAATAATAATAATAATAATAATAATAATAATTATAATTAGATTATAACGACGATAATAATAATCATTTTTAATAATAATAATATAAAAATTCAATTGACTATAACTTCTAAACCGTTCATCGAAACCCTTCGATATCTAATTGAAAAGTTCTCAATTTTTCGCTAGCTTTCCAACGACATGCATATCATATACCTTATATTAATAGAATATGTATTTAATTCAAGATTCGACATAACCTATCTAAAGACAATAACGAACGTATAAGCATGCATAATCCTATATACTAGAGCACTAGTCAGGGATACACTAATAATATATAAAAGTTAAGTTATGAGTGCTCACGTATCAATATTGAGATTCAATATTGCAGGAAAAGTACGTAGACGCAACGGAGATGATAAACACTAGTTTGACTCACGAGCAATACTCCCGAACCATACCCATAACCTCCATAGCTATAACCCATAATTTCCTTAGCTCTATCCCGCTTGAAAAACAATTTCGAAATCACTCGAACAGTACTCCGTCGTAATATTTTATGTATACTAATAATATCTTGAAATAATACGGAGTAAATATATATATGTAAATCGATTGAGAGAGTTTAGAGAAAAATATTTTCAAGTTTCTATGAAATAATAAAACCTATTGAATTTTATTTATAATAGATTTTTGAATTATTAAAGTGAATTATTAAATTACGAATTATTAAAGTGAATTATTAAAGTATGAATTATTAAAGTGAATTATTAAATTATGAATTATTAAAGTCAATTATTAAAGTATAAATTATTAAAGTGAATTATTAAAGTATGAATTATTAAAGTGAATTATTAAAGTTAAAGTAAAGTAAAAATAAAGTAAATGTAAAGTTTAAGTATAGTAAAAGTATAAAACTATGTACGTATAATACGCGTATAAATATATATAATATTAATTTAAATCGTTATATATATTTAATAAAATAAAATATAAATATCGTTATCTTTATCATACTGGTTAAGTAATGAGTTGTTAAAAGTGGTTCTAGATATTTATAAAAGTTATATACGTTTTAATAATAAAGTTCTTTTTAAGCTGAAAATGTTTTTGTACGTTTGAAACTAAATCAAATAAATATTATAATTTTTTTTTCCAAAACTAAATATATTTAAGAATCATTTTGTTTAAAGGCTAAAATAATGAAAATTGTTATATCATAAAACGTTTTAGAAAAGTAGAATCATATATATTCATAATAGGTTTCAAGTTTTTAAATTACAGTCTGTTGGTGAAGCATGGGATAAAGTCCAAAGGTTAAATAAACGTATGAAATCATCTTAATGAAAAATGTCGAGTTACTTAACTTGTCGATATCCAACATCTAAGTTATTTACACTCAACGTTCTTACTTATAAATCACTTTACTATTTTCCGAATGTTGTTAAAAAGAATAGATTTCTTAAATCACAGTGGACCTCATAACATAGACCCGTAATCATATCACAATGTATCTGATAAATCAATCATTTGATATTATCTTCAAATTCCATCGATAAACATATTGAAACAAATACGTTCGTGTAAAGTATTATACATTTAATACTTTATTAATATTCTCAAGTTATAATATATATATATACATATATATACATATCTATTTATATATAACGGTTCGTGAATTGTTAGAATTTGGTCGAGGTTATAATGAATGTATGAACACAGTTTAAAATTCTTGAGATTTAACTTAACGAACTTTGCTTATCGTGTCGGAATAATATAAAGATAAAGTTTAAATTTGGTTGGAAATTTCCGGGTTGTCACACGCCTAGCGCTTAAGCCCTGACCGGAGAGCGTCACATCCAGCACAAATATCGGATCACGAATAACAGAACGCATCATCATCTGACATGTGTCCCCAAGCACTCCGGTGGATCTATCACTATAAATAGATCCCTTGGGTCATCATTTCACACATTCAGACACTCTGACAACTTGTGACCAGAGATTTCACCTTTCTCTCTCACATAGTATTTTCTCTCACTAGAAGTCATCCGGCTAGTAGCTCAACACTCAGCGGACTAAGATTGTTTAAGCCACCCCACATGTTTCTATATCTGTGTACCGAGTTCTGCAGGGATTATTTCCCGAGGGTAAACATCAATCGGCAACATTCCCCCACTTCTAGCTAGATACTTTTAGTATTTGTGCTGACACACTAAGCCTTACTTCATAAGGAAATAGGTGTCAACAGAGAACAAGGAGAGGGATTTTGAGGTTTAATGTGTGATGCCAATTTTGGGAAAAGATGAGGCTTTTTTATAGGAGATTAGCAAGTTGTAATCACATTAGGATTCTAGGAAATAACTTGGTGATCAAGGTTTACTTGAAGAGAAAGGATTAAGAGTTAGGATTAGGCTAGGTTTTGTTTGCTTCATGATCAAGTTCCTTTCTTTTATTATTAATATCCTAGCCGATTTTTTTAATACACTATTATTATTTTTATTATTTTTTTATTTTATTCAGCATATTTAATTATTTATATATTTTATATATATATATTTTTTGTTAAAATGTTACTTTTATTTTAAATAAGTTTTTACTTAATCTTTTATTTATTAGTCCATGTCTTTTATTAGTTTTTTCTTAGTTCTAATTAGTTTTTAAATTATAAATATCACATTTAAATTATTACATATAGTTTATATATAAAAATATCACAGAATGCATAAACCTTTATTCGACAGGAAGTGTTGATAAAAAATTTACTATTTAATCAAAGTGTTGTTGAATAAAGTTTATGAGCACATAATGTCTTAACAGTAAAATAGTAGAAATAGAAATGGAAAAGTGAGGGTAGTCATAAAATCTCTAGTTCTTCTGTTTCAAGTTTAAGATGCTGTTACATTCATTAATCAGTAGGAAGTTAGATAAATATTATTAATTTTATACACTTTGATTCACTATATTATCACAGTTGTTTTTTTGTATATGTTTTCGATTGGAAGTGTTAGTTAATTGCTGCTGCTATTGCTAAGAAGTTACTAAACTTGTTGATGTGTGCGAGGTGTAGTACGTAATACTATTAATTTTTACTACGAAATACTATTAAATACGATACAACACTTATAGGCAGTGTACTTAATCGTAGAGTAGTGTAGTTTTTAGTAAGTCCGGTTCGTTCCACAGGGATACAACTAAGTTTAACGCTATATTTATTTTAAACTATATTTGTATAAATATATATAAGTAATATTATTATTATTATTATTATAAAAGGGGGGTTTTACCGTTTAGTGACCGGTTTGTCAATTTTAGAACTTAAGTCACAATTAAAACCTAATGTAAAATATTAAATATACATATAACTTAATTTAAAGCGTGAAGTAAATGACGATAAATAAAAATGCGATAAATAATAGTGCAGTAATTTAAGGTACGATAAATAAAATGACAGTAAATAAAAGTACGATGAGATATAAATTAAGAGAATTATGCTTATTTAAACTTCCGTAATCATGATGTTTGACGTGTTGATTTTAATTTATTACCAAGGGTTAATTGTCCTTTGTCCTGGATTATTTGATACGTCTATCTGGTTTTTGTCCATAATAGTCCATCGGTTATAAATATAAAGTGCGAGTGTCCTCATCAAATTACCCTTATACCCGAAGTCAAATATTCCAACTAATTGGGGACTTAAACTGTAACAAGGTTTTAATACTTTGTTAATGATTACACCAGGTTATCGACTGCGTGTAACCCAAGGTTTTAATACGTTGTTAACAATTACACCAAGTGTCCTTGTATGTAATCCAACCCTGTTTTAATGAGTCCATTGACTATTAATCCATTCCCGTGTCCGGTCAAATGAACAATTATTAGTACTTATAAATATCCCGCCCATCGTTTCTGATCGAGTGTATGTGGTTATTTATAGATATGTCAAATTGTAAATCTCTATATTAAATTAACGAACTATCATTCAGTTAAACAAATATAAAGCCCATTAATAGCCCATAGTCCAATTTACACAAGTGTCGGTCTTTTGTCCAAACCCCAATTATGGTCCAAAGCCAATAACCCCGTCTTAATATTTAGTCCAATATCACGATTACTTCGGCTTAAATAAACATAATAATAACTTAGCTACGAGACATTAATTTAAAAAGGTTGAACATAACTTACAATGAGTATTAATCACGTAGTGTTACACGGACATAATTTCGACTTACAAGCTTAAAACATTCACTACTGTAACCTTATTATTATTAACTTAATATTAATATTATAATTAAAATATAAATATAAATATATATTGAGAGAGTGAGGGAGATCAGTTGATGAAGGTGTACCTAAACTCGTCGAATTTTTTGTGTTATTTATAGACCTGGCCTGACTTTTCACTCCATGCGATCGCATGGAGTTTGTTCCTCCAGGCCATACGATCGCATGGCCACCTGGGACAGCTCACATCCTTTTGTTTTCTTGTTTGCCGACGGTTTTTAATAATATAATATAATATATATAATTTTATATAATTATATATATTATATTATTTTCATATGCATAGTTGACTTGTACTTTCAGTTCCGTTGAGTCACGCATTGATAGTTGGTTCATGTCCAGGTTCCAGATTTTCGAACGTTCTTTCGTACGATTTAATATCTTGTACTTTGCATTTTGTGGCTTGTACTCTTGTAATTTTTAGACGTTTCTCACCAATAATTTAAACCAATTAGATTGTACTTTGTACTTTTTAGCGTTTTGGTCGTTTGCGTCTTCAAATCATCGAATCTGTCTTTTGTCTTCACCTTTTATTATTTAAACGAATATCACTTATAAATAGAATAATTGCAACTAAAAGCTTGTCTTTCTTGAAGGATAATGCTATGAAATATGTGTTCGTTTTTAGCATTATCAAATATTCCCACACTTGAGTGTTGCTTGTCCTCAAGCAATATAGAACTTGAATATAAACTTTACTAGAATCACTTCTTTATTCTTCACACTTTCTACATCAGTGATTTTGATACGGCGGTATGAACAATGATAGTAACATTGTGGTTTACAGTCCCACATGACTATAAAAATTTAGATCCTTTAAGAAATTGGATCTTTATGAAAATATTTGATCTTTTGAAATTTCAATCTAGCTTTTACCTTAGATAAGTTTTCCAGAATAACCCTTCACCGGTGTTTGCAAAATGTTTTGTGGGTTTTGTGGGTTTCAGATTTGAAAATTTTAGCTCAAAACTTGCAGTTTTGTGTCACCCACTTGCTAACCTTGTATTGGGAAAGCAACACATCCAGTTTACTTGCTTCGTATATTACCTTTCGGTAAACTACCGTCCGGTTGTAAAGGAAAGCGTTGAACAAGCAACTGTTAAGGCAATGTCTAATGACATGCAGATGTTCATGGTCCATAACGTGTCGGATGCAATTACTATCCTTTGTAGGAGAAATAGTAAAGATCACCCTATAGTTTTTCGGTCTGGCACAAGGTCCTATCTTCGACCATGCTATGCAACCACCATTCTTACGGTTGACACCCAATTTGGTTCAGGTGACCTAATGAATTTCGGTGAATTCTTAGGATTTTACGTTCAATGGTAATGAACGCATTGAAAATAGGTTTTCAGAAAACAAATCGGTTTGTAATTTGATCAAAATATTTTCTCGTTCAAGCTCGAGTTTAGATATCATTGAATTCCATGAGTTTGAATTCTCAATCTTTAATTTCAATCTCAAGGATTGAGTAATATCAGGCTTAAATGCTAATTTTTGATCTTTAAGGAGATTATCCTTTCTGGAGATCTGATTCATTAGTCTTATAAGCTAATTTGCACGTTGTCCCCCATTGTACGAGACAGATCCTCTCATGGATAGGAGAAGTCTGACGACATGGTGACCCTATTTGATGCTGAGGTTCGTGGATTTCCAGCTGATTTTCGAGAAAACTTTTCAAGGTTTTTCGTAGACTCTACAACTGGTCTGGACGACAACTTCCCGACCTAAATCAAAAAGCGTGTGTCTTTTTCTTGGAAGACTTTACTTCTTTTTAAATTCCATTTTTATTACAATAAACTGGGTAAAACTGATTAATATCGTCCAAAACAAAAGTAATCTTCAATTATTTGTACAAAAATATGTGATATATGTTCTAAATAACTTGGTAAATTTTTCCCACACTTGGCTTTTATTTTTCTTTCTTTGCCTTTTTATTCTCTTCTATTCCATTTTAAATGAATTCAAGCATTTTGGGTTGTTTCTCAATTTATGTCCTTTCCGAGGTAACAATAATTTCAGTGTTAACACCTAGTTTTATCGTTCATAAATATGTATAAACATGATTTTGAGTTTATTTAGTTGAAATTTTTTAAAAATTTTTACTAGAAGTGGATAGTCAGTATATAAGACTAGGGCTGTTCTTTATTATCAGAGAGCACTAGATTCTAATACAACTACCGCGTTACTAGTAAAGTTTAACGGTGGCTATTAAACCAAGTGTATAAGTCAATTTTTTTTAAAATCAAAAGAATTTAATCCCTTCCCACACTTAAGATCTTGCAATGCCCTCATTTGCAAGAAATCAGTAACCATTTAAATTATTGAGGGTGATTAGTGTAGAAAAATGATTAAATTTTACCAAAGTTTCCAAACATATTGTTGTTTGTTTGAATGATAAATGGTGCACATCATTTGTTCATTTCTGCAGTTGTTATTTCACATATATTTTGCATCTTGTCGTCAAAATTAGTTACTTTTGCTGAACTTAATGCCAGTCTTTGAAAATACGCTGGTTTAACATGTTATGTACATGAGATAAAATACATACAATACAAATATAAACATGCATGGTATTTTGAAATGAGACTTAATATCCCACTTTCAAATTACAAAAATGAAATATTAGTACAAAATAATAAAAATGTTAAACATTACATAAAAGTATCAAAATGTTAAATGTTTAACATAAATAGATAAAAATAATAAAAGATAAGAAATCACTAATGGAACACTATTGATTTGGATAGGGATTCCAGTAAATATCATCGCTCGGGTTCCATGGTTGGTGATAGGTGTCCTGGTAGGCTTGATTGGGGTCATACAGGTCAAAGGGTGGTCGCATGTCGGGCTGATGTGGTGGATAAAAAGCAGGCCGAGTCGGGATGTAATTATGTGGTACCGGATATGATAGCTGGCTCATGATTTGGTGCTGATGAACTTGTCCGCTATCATGTTGGCGTCGCCTGGATTACTCATACTCATCCGCGGCTCTCCACTGCTCATACTGATGATGCCTAGTCTGGTTATTCTTTTCCACCTCATCTACATGCTGGAACATATCAGTATAACTATCCCTAATGACATCCCTAATGTCATCTGCTTCCTCCATCTCCTCATCCGAACCCCTCTCTACCTGTGGATGGGTGCCCTGATATGGTATTGGCATATTGTGCCTCCGTTTTAGTACCTTTGCACCTTGATAAACCTGCAAGCCTATGCTCTCGGCTTGTTCCTCAATCTCTACCATCGGACCTCCATGCTCTTTATCTACACCTAAGTACTCTCTAATGAGAGTAACAAAAATACCTCCCCCTATAATACTTCCTGCTTGCATACCCTCAACAACTTTAGATAAATAGTGGCCTACGCAATAAGGAATGTTAACAAAGCTCCTCGGGTCTCGAATACACTTAAGGTAAAATAAATCGTTTAAGGTCATTTTTTCCTTGTTTCTACCCCTTTGTGTAATTGAGTTTGCTAAGAATCTATGTACTATCCAGAGCTCTGCTCTATCAATATCTAAGTAGGAGTGTCTTCCACCCCGCGTAAACTCCCTAAACCTTGACATACGCCTCCATATGGCGTTAGTGTCAAAATTCCTATCTACTCTTTCACCTTCAATAATTAAACTATTACAATCAGGTGTAATAATCTCAGCGGGGGTGTAGATTAGTAAAGCTCTAGCCATGTCTAACATGGACATTCTGTACATTGTACCTCCTAAAAGAAATCTAATAAAACTTTTATCTCCTAACATAGTAACTTCCTTATTTAACTCTATAGTGCTAAGCAATTTAACATACCATTCTCTATATATAGTTCTACGTGTAGTAAATAAGCGGATCCAATCATTAAATGCAGAGTTACCATACCTCTGAACTAGTAAATCCCTAACCGGTTCGGCTAGGTTAACCGCTTCCAAAGGCTCCCAATCAATTACCCGAGGCATTTCAATATTTTTGTGGTAAAGAATGTGCATGTTCTTTTGAAATTTCGGGTATTCTGTCCAACAACGATCGAATCTTAGGTTGGGATATAACTGTTGGTCATCGATAAGTGGGTGCATAATCCTTGGGTGAGGCTGAAATTGACGATAATGGGTGTAAAACAGTGGTTCCGGCTCATAATATAGCATTTGTTGATCATAATGTTGTTGTTGTTCAGGTTGTAGTTCCGGTTGTGGTTCTTGATCAGGTTCTTGTACATGTTGTCAAGACGATGATGCACCGTCCGTATCTGTATTTCTCTACAAAACACATTAAACACAAATTTTGTGCATCCAAATAAGCATTAATGTTAGCAAAATAACAAATTAAAACAATTACAATAACATGTTCAATCCATATTAAACTTATACTCATTTTCATATTTTTATCAATTCTACAATTTTTCAAATAAGCATATATGAAAAGATATACAAAGTTCATAAGCATTTAACTCAAATAACATTTTAAAATAACCATTACTAGCAATTAAACAAGTTTCAAATGGAATTTATATCAAAATAATCAAGTTCATGAATTTTAGACTTAAAAAGTCCACTTTAATGCTCAAAAATCATGTTTAGGATCAAGGTTTGGATCATTTAGCAACTTAAATATGTTACACTACTTAATTTAGCAATAATTCATAACAAAAATCGGCTATAACCTGTTTATATCAAAAAGCCCCAAATTACTCAAGAACACAAACCCTAGATTTCTAAAAAATTTGAAGTTTAAGGCATCAAATCATGACAAATAGCATCAATCTAGGTTAGACAAGCATAATATACTAACAATTTAACTCTAATTACGCTATAAATCATCAAAATTAAATTAGGACAATTAATTATAATTATCATAAAAATTAGAAAATTTATGAGTTTAGGGGTGAAATTTTTACCTTTTTGCTCCCCCATCTGAAGAAAGGCATGTTTATAGTGGATTGTTGCACGAAATTTGGTTAATTTTGGTGAAAAATGGAGATTTTAGAGAGGATTTATGAGTGTGTTCGTGTATTTATGTGTGTGTTTTGTGTGGACAGAAGACAGTCGACTTCCTTTTGATCTTATGCAGTTTTCCCAGCCCATGCGACCGCATGGATATGTAGGGTAAACCTCATGCGATCGCATGGGGTCCCGGATTTTTTTTTTATAAATAAAATCTTTCACTTATAAAACAATTAATTAATTAATTTTTAAAATTTTGTTTCTTTTTAGATTGAGATCGTTTCGGTACGTTTACCTAGTTTGTCCCTTGACAAAATTTTAAAATTTGTCATTTTAAAGCGTTTGTTTTAAAAGCAAAGATATTTGGATTTTTTTAAATTTTTTTGGCATACTTTAAATCAATAAGATTAAAAATAATGATAATAAAATTTCTTGTCCCGCCTTCGGGTAAAGCAATTTCGGTTCCATAACCTAGTCTTCAACTTACGACGAATTTTAAATATCAAATTTTTAACTTAATGAAATAAAGTACATTTTTATTTTTAAATTCACACCAAACTTAAATTTAAAATGAATATTAAAATTTCATATAAATATTATTAATATTTATATACATTAATTTTACAATCTTACATTTAAAATAATATAGTTATATATTAATTTTAAAAACAAAGTAAAATTAAAAATAAAAATCTTTTTGGTCTTTTATCCCACTTTAATCAATCAAATATTAACAAAAATATACGTCTCTCTTTTGGGTAAAGTAATTTCGGCTATATTACCTAATTTTACTCATGACGAATTTTTGAAATATTTTGGATTGATCGATTAAAGATATTTATACCTTATGAATAAACGGTAAATTTCGCAGTGATGAATTAAATTTTTGTATGATATCAATAATTTCGGTTTATTATACAGAATTTTATTGAATATCAATTTAATACTTTATAGCGAACGATTCAGCGTTTATTATCAAAAGGTTAAAAGCAAAAAATAAAAATAAAAATAAAATCGGTACATACTTACCTGTGAGATAGAATTCTCTGAGATCTGCTTTAGTTGACTCATAAGAGAGTCGTTCGATTTGGTTTTTCATTGCTACATAAGCGTAACCTCAAATTTTCAATAACTTTTCTTCTAAACATATGAACGGTCCTTCTCTGCATAGAGTAACGAACTCAGTATTGGAATGTGTCTGATTGTTCAAACATTTACCTTCGTGTGACCATTTTCCGCATTTATGATATCTTTCAAGGTGTCGTGCTCTTCTTTTTGTTGCGGATTTTGATTTTCCTTTACCAAAATGTGTCTTATGATGATTCTTCCTGAGTTCTTTCCTCACTTCGTCCATTTTGCCTCTTATGAATGATACTAGTTCACTTGGGAAGATGTTATTATTACATTTAGTAATCATAGCGTGTAGTAGTAGACCATGGTTCAAATCAAAGGAATTCTTCATCTCGTAAAACCTAAAAGAAATAAAAATTCAGAATGGAGGGAGAAGACTAGTTCTTTAGGGCCTGCTAGGGAAAGACCAATCGGATTCCATTCTCGAGAACTACACGAAAATAGAATATCTAACTCTAACAGAAATTCATATTACCCTTAAAAGATTAGAATCTTCCCACACTTAGTTAGCTGCGGTGTCGAAATTGTGATTAACTTCATCTTCAACTTCTATTGGATTATCTATATAATATTTAACTCTTGACCATTAACCTTAAATTCAATCCCATTTGAATTTATTAATTCTACTGTTCTGTATGGGAAAACTCTTTTGACTATGAATGGTCCAGACCATCTTGATTTCAATTTTCCAGAAAATAGCTTGAATCGTGAATTGAAAAGAAGAACTCTGTCTCCTTCCTTAAATTCTTTTGAACTTCTGATTCTTTTATCATGCCATTTCTTCGTTCTTTCCTTATAGATTAACGAATTTTCATATGCATCATATCTTAATTCTTCTAATTCTTTTAGTTGAATTAACCGTAGACGTCCGGCTTCATGTAAATCAAGATTACATGTCTTCAAAGCCCAAAATGCTTTGTGCTCAATTTCTACTGGAAGGTGACATGCTTTTCCGTAAACGAGTTTAAAAGGTATGGTTCCAATTGGAGTTTTGTAGGCTGTTCTAAAAGCCCATAGTGCATCCTCCAATTTCATGGTGTGACGATCCTTCCAAATCCCTTTGGACGAATACCTCATTCATTGATTTCATAGTGAGGTTTTGACCTCTATATGATACGTTTTGTAAACATTGCATTCTTTTGAAAAGGTATACCATAAATGAATATATAAATCCAAGGTTTTCGACGTCTGATGATTTCTACATATAGACAATCACCGTATATAATAGTTTACAATACTACATCCGTTGACAATGCAGTCAAAATAAGATACATTGTGATGATTTTGTGAATGCAAAGTTTTCTTGAATAAAGCATGTATGACTCCATGCACATATCTTGTACAACGTATAAGCAAACAACGGAAGACTTCTAGGAACCTGAGAATAAACATGTTTAAAAGTGTCAACACAAAGGTTGGTGAGTTCATATTTAATGTTGCGCATAATCTGTATATAAAGGTGGATCACAAGATTTCAGTTGTTTCATCCGAAACGTTTATCAAAATATTCTACAAAATCGAGCACCCTGGTAACTAAACTTAACGTATATATAATTCGTACCCTTTGTATAATCATCTTAATAATACACGCAAACCAACGTGTACACTTCTCAAATAGCATACGTCCGTTAAAAGGCTAGTGCTCTAGCTCGGACGGGGATATCAAGTCCTATGGATCCATATACTACTATTCGCGCCCACCAGTTCTTATAACCGGCAGCTGCTAGTTACCAAAGCTAAGGGATTTTCGGTTCAAACTCGGTGTAGAATTTAGTAAGTACTTGTATCCATTGCGTTTAAAATAAAGTGCATGTATTCTCAGCCCAAAAATATATATTGCAAAAGAAATTAAAAAGGGAGCAAATGAAACTCACATTAGCAGCACATAAGGTCATTCACCGAAATGTGACCGAACTTGGAATGCAAAATAACCATAGATCTCAACCTAGAGAACATATGTTGGTCAATATATGTCTAACAAGCTAGGTCGGGTCATAGTGTATCACAATCCTTGTGATGACCCGGAAATTTCCGATCAAATTTAAATGTTAATCTTTATATGTTTCCGACACGATAAGCAAAATCTGTAATGTTGAGTCTCAAAAGTTTTGAAACTATGTTCATGTAATTAATTACCCTTTGACTGTGCTCGACGATTCATGAACGAATAATTATGTATATATCAATATAAATATAAATATAAATATAAATATAAGTGTATATATATATGATGTTTTAAATTAATAATGTACACATTAATCATTTGAATTAAAATGTAAAATCATAAGTATAATAATTAAGTTACTACCATATGACATTATATATATATATATATATATATATATATATATATATATATATATATATATATATATGATATTCTTATAAATCCATATATATGATTCCTATAAATAATTGTTATTATATTGTAAAGTATAAATGCTAAACATTCAATATATATATATATATATATATATATATATATATATATATATATATATATATATATATATATATATATATATATATATATATATATATATATATAATTTGTTATATTAGTATTGCTACTAATAATATTATTATCTGTAATAATATAGATATTATTATAATTAGGATGGTGTTAGGATTATTATCATTAATAGTATTTTTTTTTTATTATTTATCATTTTTATTAGTAGTAAATATCATTATTATTAGTATCATTCTTAATATTATTATTTTGGTATTATTATTTATTTTAAATATTAATATTTCTATTATTATGCTTACTAACAAAAATTATTTATATATATTTTTTATTAGTGATATTGTTTATTATTATTAATATTAAAAGTATTACCATTAATTATATATAATAATTATAAAAGTTAATAAATTCAGAAAAGGGAATGAATCTGTTTTAAGTTACTATCACCCTATTAATGATTTACAAATTCGTACGAGTTATATTCCATCCAAAACAGAAAATCCAAATCAGTTAGCACTCATTGTCTCATTTTTTTTTTTTTAATTTTCTTTGTACCTGATCAGATATATCCTGTATACATTTTTGTCATAAAATCGATTCCATCACAGTTGTAAAAGGATACCAGACTTAATTACTTCAAACCAACGAATTTAAACAGAATCATTAATTTTTTTTTCTCTCTTTCTTTCTCCTTCAGCTAGATATCTCTGTCTCATACAATTTTTTTCTTAACTTCGAATTTGAATGATTTTCCAAAATGTGTAAACACAGTCTTATTAGGAATCAATCACTATAACTATCTGCAAAGTATGAGCCTCCAATTCCTCTTATTGATTCTTAATTTTTGAGTCAAAATTTAAGATTTAAAAGTCAACCTATTTTTTCATCCAAAAATTTGAAGTCATATTGATGCTTATGGTTAAATTGATAATTTTTAAAGTTTCAGTGAATGATTTGCAACCTTTTTCGTGTTGAACTCATAATTTAAAATGGACTAAAAATGCAAGATCAATAATTTTTTTTTTAAAAAAGCTGCGACAGCAGCAACAGGTCTTTCGATTTTTTTTATTTTTTTTCTTTTATGTTAATACAATCATGGATATTGGTTGTTTACATTTATTTTGAGGTATTAAATCAATGTTGTGAAGAGTTGAAAAAGGTTGACGCGTCCTGTAAGATTGAAGAAGATGAAACCGATATACTATAAATATATAAGTTATATAGTTTAAGCTGGAGTCAAATAACAGAAAAAACAAAGTTAGACGGATGGTTTAAGGTGTTAGAGGGTTAGCAAGTGGTCGCGGGTTCGAGTCCCATCTGCAACACTTCTTTTTACACAAGGCTTATAAAGGGTATACTTTGTCATTTTATTTCTATTATTATTATTATTATTATTATTATTATTATTATTATTATTATTATTATTATTATTATTATTATTATTATTATTATTATTATTATTATTATTGTTATTATTAATTATTATTATTAATACATGTATCATAATTATAATTATTATTATCAAGTATTGGTATTATTATTATTAGCATTATTATTAAGTATGATGAATATCATTATTATTATTATTAAACAAATGTATCATTATTAACAATATCATTATTTTTTTATTAATATTATCATTCTTAATTAAGTTATTATTATTATTATTAGTAAATCATTAATATCATATCTATCATAAATAATAAAATTAATACTTTTACAAGTACTATTATTAATATCATTGTTACTATCACTAATAGGGTTGTAATTAACATATGTATACTATTAATGTTATTATCATTATTTTTACTAATATTAACTTAATATAATAAAACTACTGTTTTGATAAACAAATGAAATACATACATAAATATATATTTATATTTATATTTAACACATATAACATAACAAAATTTAATATTTTTATATACAAAATGAACATATAAACATATATATATTATTAACATAAAAATAATATAACTAATACAATTATATATATGTGTTCAATTACAACTATGAATATTAATAAATATACAAATGATATAGGTTCGTGAATCCGAGGCCAAACCCTGCATTGTTCAATGTCGTCATATGTATTTTTACTACAAAATACAGTATTGTGAGTTTCATTACTCCCTTTTTATATATATTTTTGGGACTGAGAATACATGCGCTGCTTTTATAAATGTTTTACGATATAGACACAAGTAATCGAAACTATATTCTATGGTTGAATTATCGAAGTCGAATATGCCCCTTTTTATTAAGTCTGGTAATCTAAGAATTAGGGAACAGACACCCTAATTGACGCGAATTCTAAAGATAGATCTATCGGGCCCAACAAGCCCCATCCAAGGTACCGGATGCTTTAGTACTTTGAAATTTATATCATGTCCGAAGGAGGATCCCAGAATGATGGGGATATTCTTATATGCATATTGTGAATGTCGGTTACCAGGTGTTCAATCCATCTGAATGATATTTTTGTCTCTATGCATGGGACGTATGTCTATGAGAAATGGAAATATGAAATCTTGTGGTCTATTAAAAGCATGAAATGATTATTTATGATAAACTAATGAACTCACCAACCTTTTGATTGACACTTTAAAGCATGTTTATTCTCAGGTATGAAAGAAATCTTTCGCTGTGCATTTGCTCATATTAAAGCTATTACGTGGAGTCATTTATGACATATTTCAAAAGACGTTGCATTCGAGTCATCGAGTTCATCAAGATTATTATTAAGTCAATTATAGTTAGATATATTATGAAATGGTATGCATGACGTCAACTTCCGAAGTAATGAACGATTGTCTTTTCAAAAACGAATGCAATGTTTGTAAAATGTATCATATAGAGGTCAAGTACCTCGCAATGTAATCAACTGTTGTGATTCGTTTATAATTGATATGGACTTCGTCCGGATGGATTAGGACGGGTCTTTACAGTTGGTATCAGAGCGGTGGTCTTAGCGAACCAGGTCTGCATTAGTGTGTATAACTGATAAGTCGTTAGGATGCATTAGTGAGTCTAGACTTCGACCGTGTCTGCATGTCAAAAATTTTTCTTATCATCTTTGTCGGAAATCGTCAGTTTATCATCCTTAGGAAATTACCTGCTTATCATTCTTAGTCTAGAAATATCTTACTGCAATGATTGCATGAATAGTGTATAGACAAAATCCAAATCTTAGCGTATCTGTCACTGTAGACCATATCTGACACGTTTCCTTAATTTTCTCCGTAATTCACTGGATCTATGGAAGTATGTATAGATATTCTACATATAATTAGAATATCATTCGATATTCAAAAATCATTTCATATCAAAACCCTTTAACTGATCGTGAGAGATGGATCCTACACCTAGCTTGGATTCCAATAGTTTCGGAAGCAATTTCGAGATGTATATTGAAGCAGACTCCGAAGTCAATGAACCAGAAGTGCCTCAACAATTTAATTATTTTTCTTTCTGGAGGAGATGGGGGTGGGTCCGAGACTTACTCACTCGATGGAGAAATGAAGAAGGCGAGCCCTACCACGAACCAAACTTACCTCCTGACATCGGAGAAAACGATGTACTCACCGGTGAACGTATGCGCAACACTGTATTCACTCTTCTTGCTAAAATATTCCGCCTCGAAGGTCGCATTACTGCAGTCTCAGAAAATATTCAACCTCTACTTCCGAATACCAATCGAAGGGGACTATTAGAAGAAGTTAGGGAACTTCAAATTGATAATCAAGATCTATCGAATCAGATGAGTGGATGGATAGAAATGATAGAGGGTAGGATAGAAACCCTGACAAGAATGGTGCGTGATTTACAAGCTATACTTACTACACCAACATCATCATCAACCTCAGCACCAACAACACTTGTAACACCGACAGCAACAGTACCACCATCAGCAGCACCAGCATCATAACCAGTACCAACAACAACAACATCATCACACGTCTCTATACCTCAAGCATAATCATCGTTCTACGAATTGTTCTACATAAACTATCTTCGTCCTTCATGGCAATTATGTAATCTCTAATGTTTTAGAGATTATGTACTCTAGTTCTAGCCGTAAATCTGATGAGTTTAATATCACATTGACTCATTAAATCCATGATTATGTCTGAAAAAAATATATATGTATATATGTTTTCATAGAGATTGTAATTAAAATTATTCTTGTACAAACTGTTAATGATGAAAATAATTTAACGGGTAGGTAATACCCGAGGAATATTTAGATTTCACATTAATAAGTTACACTGTACATTCTTCGAATTTGATTCAACGATCATTTACTATCCTATTTACAACCACCGATATACGTATCCGTTCACCAAAGAATAACTATTTTTCATTCAAATTCAATTTCATATTTAGATTTTGACCTATCAGAATCCAACAAGTCGCATAATGAAGAAATAATGGACACAATAAATATGGATTAGAAACATACTAATTAACTATGAGAAATTTTGTTAAGAATCCACACTAACTATTCCTAGCTAATTGTTCCCAGCTAACTGTTTACACTTTATTTATCGCAATTTAATTATCGCAATTTACATTCTCACAATTTTATTTATTGTCATTTAATTTCTATTATTTATTTTACGCATTTTATTTATCGTCATTTAATTTCTGTATTTATTTTACGCACTTTAAATATTGGGACACATATACAAGGTTTTGACATATCATATCGACACATATATATATTATTTGGAATAACCACAGACACTCTATATGCAGTAATGATCAAGTTCTCTATACAGGGTTGAGGTTGATTCTACATTAATATATATACTTTGAGTTGTGATCGAGTCTGAGACATGTACACGGGTCACGATACGTATTAATTAATTCGAATTTATATATTAAACTATATATGAATTATTGAATTGCTAACTGTGGACCTTGAACTATGGATTACCAACATTGGACAATTAAAATGAATTAAAATATTGATTATAACATATGAAACTAAACAATTCTTCAAGTTTGCCACTTGATCTCATCTTAAGCCTCATTTGTATCTTGACGATTATAATCTGCGTTCAAACCTTTCATAATTCTTGAAAACACCTCAATTGAGAGGATGAACCAACCACACTTTATTTATGGAGGCAAAGATCTATGCATATGGTTATGCAGCTGAAAACTCTCAAAAACTGAGTAAACGTTTAACACGTAGCTATGCTAATTCCTTTAGCGTTATAATTACCGAAAATAACTTTGCAATCTCTTTCCAAATTAGCCAATTTTGTCACAGCTCCAACAAGTCAACTCCGAATCTTCATCCGAAACAACCTCATTATAACCTTGATATATATGAGTACCCTTTATTGTTACGGGGGAACCTTTTATATTTCACCATATATTATCAGCGTTTAATCATCTAAAAACACAATTCTCCTGAAACCACCTCGGATTGATAACCGAAGATTCAGATATCGTAGCATCAAATGCAGAGAAAACAGAAAAATTGTAGATGGTCTAAATGGCTAAAAGTTTGATGATAAGGAAGGGAGTGTTAGGAACGCTCGATAGAAAATTTGGTACTGAAAAACAAATTGAGAAAACCATGAAGGAGACCTAGGCCAAATACCAGGACCATACCATATATTCAAAGAATCTAGGTAATTCTGGATCCGATGAAACTTCAACGAATATCTTGCTCTGTACTCATGTTAAAATCTTGCGGGAAAATCTTTCTCCATCAACCATCGAACTTAGAAATCCCAAAATATCATCACAAATATCTTCGATATTTCTGAGGATATTTTCATAACTCTTCTTGTCCGAAATTAGTTATCTCTTCATGCTATCTATATTACATCATAAAGGAAACTACTTTAGTTTTAAAATTTTCTTTAAAATTCGAGTTTAAACTATGAATGATTTTGAAGTAGTGTTGGGAGACTGATGCATAAGTTAGTATAATATAATTACACTTGATCAACGTGATTATATTAAAGTAAGTCATGCTGAGTTTCTAAATGGGACATGATGATTCACAGATTATAACGTCATCATGTGCCATGTTACATGACTCTTACATTTTATCTGATATATAAACATATCAAGAACATATTTTCTTGATAGTTCTATCTTTCCCGGATATTCTGGTAATTTGACGAATCAAGATCGTGCTATTACCATTTCTTTCTTAGAACATTAACTATGTTTATTTCGAAATTCGTATCTATGAATTCTGGACTGTTGCTCGCTTTACTAAAGGTCGATAGGATAATAAAAAGGCAAAGAGATCCAAAATATAAGAGAAAATATAAAGCCCAATGACAACACCGAAATCACAAACCGTGGATATCAGTACGTATGGTAATATAAAGACACAGGAGGATTATAAATACAATAATCCCTAGAGCATAATAGAAATAAACAGATTCTTTAGGTGGGAGTTGGAAAAGAAGAATGATCATTATGATAGTTAGAATAAGAACAAGAATCAGAACAGGGTTAAGCATTTTCATAAATCTTTTGAATTTGGGAATTGAGTATAGAAGTGGTGAAAACTAATGGGACGGAAAAGGTAAATTTATAATGGAAAAATCAGACGTAGTAATCGAGGTAGATCACCGTATTTAATTATAGAGATCTTAATTCCTTTATTCGCCGAAGAATCAAATCTTTAGATTTCGGAGATTTTCTTTAAATTCCTTGAATTTCGGAATTCAACCAAAACAACGTCAAAAGTTAAGACGAACCTTATTTTCTAAATTCAACCCTGTTTATGTCAAAAGCTAAGGAAAATCTTATTTTCTTCAATTCACTCTTTTGCGATAGCTTCACTCATATTCTTAGAATAATCGAATTATTTTATCATTATTATTCAATGATGATAAATCTCTAATTATCAACTCATATTGGTCATGAAAACATCTTTATTGTTAACCATGACCACCTCACTCAAATTTCGGGACGAAATTTCTTTAACGGGTAGGTATTGTGATGACCCGAAAATTTCCGATCAAATTTAAACGTTAATCTTTATATGTTTCCGACACGATAAGCAAAATCTGTAATGTTGAGTCTCAAAAGTTTTGAAACTATGTTCATGTAATTAATTACCCTTTGACTGTGCTCGACGATTCACAAACGAATAATTATGTATATATCAATATAAATATAAATATAAATATAAGTGTATATATATATATATATATATATATATATATATATATATATATGATGTTTTAAATTAATAATGTACACATTAATCATTTGAATTAAAATGTAAAATCATAAGTAAAATAATTAAGTTACTACCATATGAAATTATATATATATATATATATATATATATATATATATATATATATATATATATATATATATATATATATATATATATATGATATTCTTATAAATCTATATATATGATTCCTATAAATAATTGTTATTATATTGTAAAGTATAAATGCTAAACATTCAATATATATATATATATATATATATATATATATATATATATATATATATACTTTGTTATATTAGTATTGCTACTAATAATATTATTATCTGTAATAATATAGATATTATTATAATTAGGATGGCGTTAGGATTATTATCATTAATAGTATTTTTTTTATTATTTATCATTTTTATTAGTAGTAAATATCATTATTATTAGTATCATGCTTAATATTATTATTTTGGTATTATTATTTATTTTAAATATTAATATTTCTATTATTATCCTTACTAACAAAAATTATTTATATATTTTTTTTATTAATAATTGATGTTTTAGCAGAGTAGTATATAAAATAGCTTATATTTTTACAGGAAATACTATTAAATACGATACAATTTTACACAAGATATTTATTTACTTAGAGAATGGATATACTTAAACCTTGCTACAACACTTATAGGCAGTGTACCTAATCATACAGTAGTGTAGTTTTTAGTAAGTCCGGTTCGTTCCACAGGGAATCTTTTTAAACAAAGCTTAACGCTATATTAGTTTACTTTTATAAAAATACAAATATATATATAAGTAATATTATTATTATAAAAGGGGGGTTTTTACCATTTAATGACCGGTTTGTCGATTTTAAAACTTTAGTCACAGTTAAAACCAGATGTAAAATATTAAAAATAAATACAAGACTTAACTTAAAGCGTAAAGTAAATAACGATAATGAAATTGCGAATAATAAAAGTGCGATAAAATAAACTTGCGATAATTAAAAAGTACGATAATTAAAAGTGCAATTAAATAAAATAACAATAAAAATGCGATAATTAGAAGTGCAATTAAATATAAAATAAAAGAAATTAAATATGAAATAAAAGAATTATGCTTATTTAAACTTCCGTAATCATGATGTTTGACGTGTTGATTTTAGTTTTATGCCCATGGGTTAATTGTTCTTTGTCCTGGATTATTTAATATGTCCATACGGATTTGTCCATAATAGTCCATCAGTCATAAATATAAAGAGCGAAAGCCTTCGTCAAATTATTCTTATTCCCGAAGTCAAATATTCCAACTAATTGGGGATTCGAATTGTAACAAGGTTTTAATAACTTGTTTAATGAATACACCAGGTTATCGACTGCGTGTAAACCAAGGTTTTACTACTTTGTTAACAATTACACCAATTACCCTTGAATGTAATTCACCTCTGTTTCAACAAGTCTATTAACTATTAATCCAGTTCCGTGTCCGGTAAAATGAATAATTATTGGTATTTATAGATATCCCGCCCACCGTACCCAGTCAAGCGTATGTGGTTATATATAAATACGTCGAATTATAAGTTTGTATATTAAATTAACAAGGTATTGTTTAGTTAATATAAAACCCATTAATAGCCCATAATATAATTTCCACAAGTGTCGTTCTTTTGTCCAAACCCCAATTATGGTACAAAGCCCAATTACCCAATTTTAGTAATTAGCCCAACATCATGATTACTTCGGATTAAATAAGCATAATAATAACTTAGCTACGAGACATTAAATTAAAAAGGTTGAACATAACTTACAATGATTAAAAATAGCGTAGCGTTACACGGACAGAATTTCGACTTACACCCTTACAATATTCGCTAACATACCCTTATTATTAGAATTATAATTAAAATTAAAATTAAAATTAAAATATAAATATAAATATTTACGTATTATGAGAGAAGAAGAAAAAGGATGGATTTTGCGATCAGAATTCGGTTGCTTTTATAGGGAGTTGCAGAAATTGGGGCTCCGCGACTCGCGGCCCATTTTGCCTTCAAACTCCGCGAGTCGCGGAGTTTGTAAATACAGCCCAGTCCCTTTTGTAGTCTTTCTTGCCGACAGTTTTAAATATTAATATAATATATATATAATTTTTAAGAATTATTTATATATTATATTATATTTATGTGCATAGTTGACTTGTAATTTTTAGTCCGTTGCGTAGAGCGTTGAGAGTTGACTCATGTCCCGGTTCCGGATTTTCGAACGTCCTTGCGTACAATTTAATATCTTGTACTTTGCGTTTTGAATCTTGTACTCTTGTAATTTCGAGATGTTTCTTATCAATAATTGGAACCTCTTTGATTGTCTTTTGTACTTTTGAGCTTTTTGGTCGTTTGCGTCTTCAATTCGTCGAATCTGTCTTTTGTCTTCACCTTTTATTATTTAAACGAATATCACTTGTAAATAGAACAATTGCAACTAAAAGCTTGTCTTTCTTGAGGAATAATGCTATGAAATATATGTTCGTTATTAGCATTATCAAATATTCCCACACTTGAGCGTTGCTTGTCCTCAAGCAATATCGTCTTGAAATACTAGAATCACTTCTTTATTCTTCACACTTTGTACATCAGTGATTTCTATACGGTGGTATAAACAATGGTAGTAACGATACGGTTTACAGTCCCATATGACTATAAAAATTTAGATCCATTAAGGAAATTGGATCTTTATGAAAACATTTGATCTTTTGAAAATTAAATCTAGTTTTTACCCTAGATAAGTTTTCCGGAATAACCCTTTACCGGTGTTTGCAAAATATTTTTGTGGGTTTGGTGGGTTTCAGATTTGAAAATTTTAGCTCAAAACTTGCGGTTTTGTGTCACCCACTTGCTAACCTTGTATTTGGAAAGCAACACGTCCAGTTTACTTGTCCCGTATATTACCTTTCGGTAAACTACCGTCCGGTTGTAAAGGAAAGCGTTGAACAAGCAACTGTTAAGGCAATGTCTAATGACATGCATTTGATTATGGTCTATAACGTGTCGGACGCAATTACTATCCTTGGTAGGAGCAATAGTAAAGCTCACCCTTATAATTTTTCGGTCTGGCACAAGGTCTTGTCTTTGACCATGCTATGCAACCACCGTTCTTACGGTTGACACCCGATTTAATTCAGGTGACCTAATGAATTCCAGGTGAATTCCTAGGATTTTACGTTCAATGGTAATGAACGCATTGAAAATAGGGTTTTCAGAAAACAAATCGGTTTGTAATTTTGATCAAAATATTTTCTCGTTCAAGCTCGAGTTTAGATATCATTGAATTCCATGAGTTTGTAATTCTCAATCTTTAAGGTCAATCTCAAGGATTGAGTAATATCAGTCTTAAAAGCTGATTTTTAATCTTTAAGGAGATTATCCTTTCTGGGGATCTGATTCATTAGTCTTATCCAGCTAATTTGCATGGTGCCCCCCCATTGTACGAGATAAATCCTTCTCATGGTTAGGATAAATCTGACCACTTGGCGACCCTGTTTAATGCTGAGGTCCGTGGATTTCCTGCTGATTTTAGTGATGACTTTTCTAGATTTTTCGTCAACCTACAGCTGGTCTGGACGACAACTTCATGACCTAAATCAAGAAGCGCGTGTCTTTTTCGGAAGACTTTACTTCCTTTTAATGATGGAATTGATTCATCGTGTAGATCCATCTTTCTTACAGTAAATCAGGTAAAACTTTTTAGTTTAGTCCAAAGCAAAAGTATTTTCAGTTATTTGTTACAGATATATGTGACATGTGTTTAAGATAACTTGGTAAATTTTCCCACACTTGGCTTTTATTTTCCTTTTTATCGTCCTCTATTCCATTTTAAATGAATTTTAACATTTTGGTTTGTTTCTCAATTTATGTCCTTTCTGAGGTAACAATAATTTCGGTGTTAAAACCTAGTTTTATCGTTCATAAATATGTATAAACATGAATTTGAGTTCATTTAATTGAAAATTTTGAAAACTTTTACTAGAATTGGGTAGTCAGTATATAAGACTAGGGCTGTTCTTTATTATCAGAGAGCACTAGATTCTAATACAACTACTGCTTTACTAGTATTTTTAATGGTAACCCAGTGTTTAAGATAAAAATTTTAAAATCCGAAAGAATTTAACCCCTTCCCACATTTAAGATCTTGCAATGCCCTCATTTGCAAGAAATCAGTAACAATTTAAATTATTGAGGGTGATTTGTGTGAAAATGATTAAATTTTTACCAAAGTTTCCAAATATATTGGCGTTTGTTTGCTGAATGATAAATGGTGCACATCATTTGTTCATTCCGTCTTGTTGTTATTTCACATATATTTTGCATCTTGTCGTCAAAATTAGTTGCTTTTGCTGAACTTAATGCCAGTCTTTGAAAATGCGTTGTTTTACCCTGTTGTGTACATAAGATAAACTGCAAACATATATACAAATTTTTGAAGTTTGGTATATTACCCCACATTCAAAAATTATTAAAATCTAAGAATAAAAGTTAGAAAATTATAAAAACTATTACAATATTAACATAAGTATTAAACGTATTAACATTACAAATTACAAAATAAATAAAACTAAGTAGACTAGGGATGATACTGGTACCAATAGGGGTTCCAAGCATAACCATAGGTGCTATAAAATGCTTTGGCAGGGTCATACGTATGATACGGTGGTTGCATCTCTATAGACCAGGGAGGGAATATGGGTTTTGGTGTAGGAATATAGTTTCTACCTATATGTTGGCAATGAGCTATGATTTGGTTTTGATGAACTTGTCAATCTTCAAATGCTCTCTGTCTAGCATTTTCGTACTCCTGTGAAGCTATAAACCTTTGCATTTCTTGCATTTCATTTCCCCCTCCTACATTACCTTGCTGTTGGTTTTTCTCAACCTGTGGATGTCTACCATGGTATTGTACTGTGGCGTTATTTCGCCTCTTCAAAACTTTCGCACCATGGTATACATTTAAACCTATAGTATCGCGGGGTTTTGGTTCTTCTACTAATAATCCCCCCGACTTATATCCACACCGAGATATTCAGCAATCAAAGTAATAAAAATACCACCTCCTATTATGCTATGCGGTCTCATCCCCCTAACCATAGCTGATAAATAATAACCCACACAATAAGGTATACTTACAGCGCTTTATGGGTCTCGAATACACATATGGTAAAACAAATCCTGTTCATTTACCTTTTCCTTGTTCTTACCTCTTTGTGTAATCGAATTAGCTAAAAACCTATGAATCACTCTTAATTCAGCTCTATCTATATCCAAATAAGAGTAATTTCCCCCTTTAAATCGGTGATGGCTTGTCATTTGACTCCATACACCGTGTGTATCAAAATTTTCATCTATCTTTCTACCATTTAGTATCAACCCTCTACAATCGGCAGATGCTAACTCCTCAGGCGTATATATACGTAAAGCCTGAGCCATATCTAGTAAAGACATGTGGCGCATCGAACCTCCTAACAAAAATCTAATAAAAGATCGATCGGTTAAACTAGCTACCCGATCATTTAATTCTATACTACACAACAATTCTTCACACCATACTTTATATACAGGTCTACGCATGGTGAATAAACGTATCCAGTCATTAAAAGTAGAATTACCATACCTCTGTACAAGTAATTCCCTAATTGGCCCGGCCAATTCTACAGCTTCTAATGGTCCCCATTCTATGACCCTAGGTACCTCAACAACTTTAGAATGAAGAGTATGCAAACCCCTTTGGTATTTTGGATAATCTATCCAAAGTTTGTCAAATCTTAGGTTCGGGTGCAAATCTTCCAAGTGCATATCAGAAAAGGTCATGACTGGATGAGGTATATCTTGCTTGTAGTAGTTATCCACCTCCTGTTGTTCAGCATTCTCAGCAGGAGCATTGCGAGCTTGGGATGAAGATTCACCCCTTTCAGTCTGTAAAACACATCAAACACAATTTTTGTGCATCCAAATATGCATTAGTGTCAGCAAAATCATCAATCAAAATAATTACAATGACATGATCAATTTATATCAAACTTAAGCTCATTTTCACATGTTTATCAAATCTACACTTTTTCAAATAAGCATATACGAAAATGTTCGCCAAGTTCATAAGCATTCAACTCAAATAACATGTCAAAATAATCATTACTAGCAATTAAACAAGTTTCAAATGGCATTATCTTTCAAAAATCAAGTTCATGAATTTTAGACTTGAAAAAGTCCACTTTAATTCTCAAAATCATGTTTAGGCTCAAAGTTTGGATCATTTAACTACCTAAACATGTTACACTACTTAATTTAGCAATAATTCATGACAAAAATCGGCCATAACCTGTTTATATCAAAAAGCCCCAAATTTGCTCAAGAACACAAACCCTAGATTACTCAAAATTTGAAGTTTAAGGCTTCTAATCATGCTAAATAGCATCAATCTAGGTTATACAAGCATAATACATAAACAATTTAAGCATAATTACACTAAAAAGCATCAAAATCAAATTGGTGAAAAAATTGCTCAAGAACACTAATTTTCGGATTAAATGGTGTTTAGGTGTAGAAATTTACCGTTTTTCTTGAGTAATTCCTAGATAGCATCCTTCTCAACATGATTTTAGTAAAAGATTTGATGATTAACGGTTAAAAATTGTGATTTTGGGGTGTATTTTTCGGGTTTTTCGTGCAGTATTTTTCGTGTGTGGTGTGCAACTGAGCTGTTCCAGCTCCTTTTATTTTTTTCTGTAATCCGATCCCTCCGCGAGTCGCGGTGTTTAAAGCTTCAAACTCCGCGAGTCGCGGAGTTTGCTTTTTTTTTTTTTAACATCTTATATTAATTAAAACAATTAGGTAATTAATTTTAAAATTTTGTTTCCCTTGTTATTTAGGACGAGGTCGTTTCGGATCGATGTCTTAGTCCGTCCTTCGACAAAATTTTAAAATTTGTCTTTTTGTAGCGATTGTTTTAAAAGCTAAGATTTTTGGGTTTTTTTTTAATGTTTTTTGCATACTTTAATTCAATAAGATTAAAAATAATGATAATAAAAGTTCTCGTCCCTCCCTTGGGTAAAGCAATTTCGGTTCAAAGACCTAGTCTTCAACTTACGACGAATTTTAAAAATCATATTTTTAACTTAATGAGATAAAGTAAATTTTTGTTTTTAAATTCACACAATTTAAATATAAAATTTAAAATTAATATTAAAAATTCACACCAAACTTAAAATTTGAAATGCATAAAATTAAAAATTCATATTTTAAAAATTAAAAATTCACATCAAACTTAATTTAAAAATTCATATTATAAATTCACACCAAACTTAATTTAAAAATTCATATTATAAATTCACACCAAACTTATATTAATTTTTCAAATATTTACAAATTTAAAAATATTGTTTTTACAAAGTTTACAATATTAATTTAAGATTTAAATATTAATTTTAAAAACATGGTAAAAATAAAATTAAAAATCTTTTTGGCTTTTTATCCCACTTTAATCAATCAAATATTATCAAAAATATACGCCCCTCTTTTCGGTAAAGTAATTTCGGTTCCAAGACCTAATTTAACTCATGACGAATTTTTGAAATATTTTGGGTTGATTGTTTAAAGATATTTATACCTTAAGAATAAACGTTAAATTTCGCAGTGATGTAATAAATTTTTGAATGATATCAATAATTTCGGTCGCCAAACCTAATTTTATTCAATACCAATTTAATACTTTATAGCGAACAAATTAGCGTTTATTATCAAAAGTTTAAAAATAAAAAAAAATAAAATAAAAACTGTACAGACATACATGTGAAATAGATTTCTTAGTTATATGATCTATCCCATTCATAAGATAGTCGGTTTAATTGGTTTTCCATAGCTACATAGGCGTAACCTCGAGCATTCAGTGTCTTTTCTTCTAAACATATGAACGGTTCGTCTCTGCATAAAGTAACAAATTCGGTGTTTGAATAGGTTTGATTATTTGAACATTTACCTCCATGTGACCATTTTCCGCATTTGTGACATCTTTCTAGGTGTCGTGCTCTTCTTTTCGCTGCGGATTTTGATTTTCCTTTACCAAATTGTAACTTATTATCTTCGCATCTGGATTCTTTTCTAACTCCGTCCATTCTTTCTCTGATTACTGATACTATTTCACTCGGTAGTGTGTCATTATTACGTTTAGTGATCAAAGCGTGTAGCATTAGACCATGGTTTAGTTCACAGGCAGTCTTCATTTTGTAAAAACCTAAAAAAATAAAAATTCAGAATGGAGAGAGAAGACTAGTTCTTTAGGGTCTGCTAGGGAAAGACCATTCGGGTTCCATTTTCGAGAACTATACAAAAACAGACAATCTAACTCTAACAGAAATACATAAACCCCTTTGATTCTCCCCATACTTAGTTAGCTGTGGTGTCGAAATTGTGATTAACTTCGTTGTCGACTTCCATCGGACTATCTATGTAGTGTTTAACTCTGTGACCATTAACTTTAAATTCAATCCCATTTGAATTTATTAATTCTATCGTTCCGTATGGGAAAACTCTTTTGACTATGAATGGTCCAGACCATCTTGATTTCAATTTTCCAGGAAATAGCTTGAATCGTGAATTGAAAAGAAGAACTCTGTCTCCTTTCTTAAATTCTTTTGAACTTCTGATTCTTTTATCATGCCATTTCTTCGTTCTTTCTTTATAGATTAACGAATTATCGTATGCTTCATGTCTTAATTCTTCTAATTCGTTTAGTTGACTTAACCGTAGACGTCCGGCTTCATGTAAATCAAGATTACATGTCTTCAAAGCCCAAAATGATTTGTGTTCAATTTCTACTGGAAGATGACATGCTTTTCCATAAACAAGTCTAAAAGGTGTGGTTCCAATTGGAGTTTTATAGGCTGTTCTAAAAGCCCAGAGTGCATCCTCCAATTTAATGGACCATTCCTTCGGATTTGATCCTACAGTTTTCTCTAGAATACGTTTTAAAGCTCGGTTGGTATTTTCAACTTGTCCACTTGTTTGTGGATGATATGCGGTTGAGATTTTATGAGTTACTCCATATCTTTTAAGAACTTTCTCAAGTTGATTATTACAGAAATGAGTACCCCGATCACTTATTAAAGCTTTTGGTGTTCCAAACCTTGCAAAAAGACGTTTTAAAAAGTTGACTACAACTCATGCATCGTTAGTTGGGAGAGCTTGTGCTTCCGCCCATTTAGATACATAATCAATGGCTACGAGTATATATAGATTATTATGAGATTTTGGAAATGGACCCATAAAGTCAATACCCCAAATGTCAAATACTTCACATACTTGGATGACATTTTGTGGCATTTCATCACGTTGACTTATTTTTCCGGCCCTTTGACAAGCATCACAGGATTTGCAAAGAAGGTGTGCGTCTTTGTAAATTGTAGGCCAATAGAATCCAGCATCATAAACTTTTCTTGCTGTTAGTTGAGGCCCATAATGCCCTCCTGTTGGTCCTGTGGGACAATGGTTTAATATTTTACTAGCTTCATCTCCAAATACACATCGGCGTATTATTCCATCGGGACAACTTTTAAACAGATGTGGATCTTCCCAAAAATAGTGTTTTATATCACTGAAGAATTTCTTTCGTCTTTGGTAGTATAATCCTTTTTCAAGGAATCCACATACTAAGTAGTTTGCATAGTCTGCAAACCATGGGATTTCATTATAATCTATCTTCAATAGATATTCATCAGGAAAGTTGTCTTGTATGGCCGATTCATTTAGAACTTCTAATTCGGGATTTTCAAGACGAGAAAGATGATCAGCGGCGAGATTTTCTGCTCCTCTTTTATCTCGGATTTCAATATCAAACTCTTGTAAGAGTAAGATCCAACGGATTAATCTTGGTTTAGCATCTTGTTTTGAAAATAGGTATCTAAGAGCAGAATGGTCGGTATAGACCACCGTTTTTGCTAGAACGAGATATGATCGAAATTTGTCAAAAGCAAAGACAATAGCAAGGAGTTCTTTTTCAGTAGTTGTATAGTTCGTTTGTGCTCCTTGTAACGTCTTACTAGCATAATATATAGGTTGAAATCGTTTTTCAATCCTTTGTCCTAAAACGGCTCCCATTGCAAAATCACTTGCATCGCACATTAGTTCAAATGGTAGATTCCAATTTGATGTTATCATGATCGGCGCATTAGTGAGTTTCTCTTTAAGAATATTAAAATATTTGATACACTCATCTGAAAAGATGAATGGAGCATCCTTTTCTAGGAGTTTATTCATAGGAGTGGCAATTTTAGAAAAATCTTTTATGAAACGTCGGTAAAAACCGGCATGCCCTAGAAAACTCCTAACTCCTCTAACATTGGTGGGATGTGGAAGTTTAGAAATTACATCTACTTTAGCTCTATCCACTTCAATTCCTTCTTTTGAAATTTTATGTCCAAGAACGATGCCTTCTTTAACCATGAAATGACATTTCTCCCAATTAAGTACTAGATTTGATTGTTCGCATCTAATAAGCATTCGTTCCAGATTAACTAGACATGATTCAAATGTATCACCGAAGACTGAAAAGTCATCCATGAATACTTCCATGCATTCTTCTATCATGTCGTGAAAAATCGCCATCATACACCTTTGAAAGGTTGCAGGGGCGTTGCAAATTCCAAATGGCATGCGTTTGTAAGCAAAGGTACCATAAGGGCACGTGAATGTGGTTTTCTCTTGATCTTCGGGTGCTATTGGGATTTGAAAATATCCGGAAAATCCATCTAGAAAACAATAGTAACTATTTCCGGCTAATCTTTCCAACATTTGATCTATGAAAGGTAAGGGAAAGTGATCTTTTCTGGTGGCGTCATTTAATTTTCTATAATCAATACATACACGCCATCCTGTTACAGTCCTAGTAGGAATAAGCTCATTTTTCTCATTTGTAATGACAGTCATGCCACCCTTCTTAGGCACGCATTGAACTGGGCTTACCCATGGACTATCAGAGATTGGATAAATTAAACCTGCATCTAGCAGTTTAATAATCTCTTTCTTAACTACATCTTGCATATTAGGATTTAGTCTTCGTTGGCGTTGCACATACGTTTTATGACCTTCTTCCATAAGGATTTTATGTGTGCAATACGAAGGACTTATTCCTTTAATATCATGAATCTTCCATGCAATGGCTGGTTTATGAGCTTTTAACACAGAAATGAGTTGTGATTTGTCATTTTCAGTAAGAGAAGACGATATTATTACAGGTAATTCAGATTCACCATGTAAATAAGCGTATTCCAAATGGTTTGGAAGTGACTTTAACTCTAATTTTGGTGGTTCTTCTATCGATGATTTGTATCGATATCTGTCCTCTTCTTTTAGCATTTGAATTTCTTCTGTTGTTGGTTCATATCCATTAGCTATAAGTGTAGCTAACATTTCAGCTTCATCAATTGGTTCATTACCTTCTCCTAAAGAACATTCTCCTGTTCCTTGTAATTAATAATTCTGCATGTGCATCTATAGTTTGAATATAATAACATGTATCATCTGCAGATTGTGGTTGTTGCATTGCTCTATCAACTGAAAAGGTAACACTCTCATCCTCTATACTTAGGGTCAATTTCTTACCGAACACGTCTATCATTGCTTTAGCTGTGTTTAAGAATGGTCTTCCTAATATGAGAGGAACTTGAGAATCTTCTTCCATGTCCAGAACAACAAAATCTACTGGAAATACTAAAGTACCAACTTTAACTAGCATGTTCTCCATTATCCCTCTAGGATATTTTATTGATCTATCGGCTAGTTGTATGCTTATTCTGGTTAGTTTCAATTCTCCTAGGTCTAGTTTAGCGTATAGTGAATACGGCATTAGATTTATACTAGCACCTAAGTCTGCCAATGCTTCTATTGAACTAAGACTACCCAGAAAACATGGAATTGTGAAACTTCCTGGGTCAGATAGTTTTTCTGGTATCTTATTCAACAGCACTGCTGAACAATTAGCATTCATGGTAACAGCCGAGAGTTCTTCCATTTTCTTTCTATTTGAGATTAGATCTTTCAAGAATTTAGCATATCTAGGCATTCCTGAAATCACATCAATGAAAGAAAGATTTACATTTATCTGTTTAAACATATCCAAGAATTTGGATTGCTCGGCTTCAAGTTTCTCTTTCTTCATTTTACTCAGATAAGGAAGTGGTGGTTGGTATGGTTTAACATAAGGTTTAGCCTTAACTGTGTTATCTTCATTAACCTTTTCAACTACCGGTTCTTTTTCCTTATCTTGATTAGGTTGTGGTTCTTGTGGAGTAGGAATAGCTTCATCAGAAGTTACAGGTATTTCAGGTGGTTTAAGTGTTGTACCACTTCTTGTGGTAATGGCTTTAGCTGTTTCATTCCGGGGGTTAGCATTTGTATCACTAGGTAGACTTCCCGGTTTTCTTTCACCTATTAACCTTGCTAGGTTACTTACTTCTTGTTCCAGATTTTGAATAGAAGCTTGTTGATTTCTAAATGCTTGAGCATTTTGTTCATTAGTTTGTTTTTGAGATGTGAAAAACTGCGTTTGAGTTTCAACTAGCTTCGTCATCATATCTTCTAAATTCGGCTTTTTATCATCGGTTTGTTGTGGTGGTTTGTTTTGAAAATTAGGTCTTTGCTGATTGTAAGTATTATTGGATACTTGTTGATTGCTAGGACCTTGTTGGTTGTTGTATGGAATATTTCTGTTATAGTTCTGATTTTGATTGTAAATTGGTCTTGGCGGTTGATAATTATTCTGATAATTATTTCCAGGCCTTTGGTTTATGTATGAAATATTCTCTCTTTGTTCCATTGTTAATTCAATACTGAGACAATCTTTTGTCAAATGTAGTCCTCCACACTGCTCACAACTAATTCGTATTGAGTGAATATCTTTAGTCATCTTTTCCATTCGTCTCTCGACAGCATCTATCTTTGCGGAAATGGAATCTAAGTCATGGCTAGAATCGGCTCTAGCTGCTTTAGACGATCTAACGATATCTTTTTCTTGGTGCCACTCATGTGAGTGGGAAGCAGTGTTATCAATAATTTTGTAAGCATAAGTTTCGGTTTTCTTCATAATAGAACCACCAGCTGCTATATCTATATCTTTCCTTGTAGTGATGTCGCATCCTTGGTAGAATATTTGTACTATTTGACAGGTGTCTAAACCATGTTGCGGACATCCTCTTAACAACTTTCCATATCTTGTCCATGCCTCATATAGAGTTTCATTTGGTTTCTGTGTGAACGTAACAATTTCTGCTTGAAGTCTTACAGCTTTAGATGCAGGAAAGAATTGTTTAAGAAATTTTTCAACTAAAACATCCCATGTATCAATCGCCCCTTCAGGTAACGATTCCAACCAATCTTTGGCTTCTCCCTTTAAAGTCCAGGGAAATAACATGAGATATATCTGTTCATCCTCCACTTCTCGGATTTTAAATAGTGTGCAGATCCTATTAAAGGTACGTAGATGTTCATTTAGATCTTCCTTCGGCGCACCACTAAATTGGCATTGATTAGTCACCATGTGTAGAATTTGTCTTTTGATTTCATAATCTGGCGCATTAATGTCTGGATGAGTAATTGCGTGACCTTGGCCAGTGCGTTTAGCTCTCATTCGGTCTTCCATACTTAAAGGTTCCAGATTCTCCATAATTGAAGTTGTTGAATCGGAATCACTAGAGGATTCTGATTTAATGGTTCGTTCCTCAACAATCTCTGTTTGAATGATTGGTGGTTCCGGAGGAAAGTTTAATGGTTCAGGATCTACGAATCGTTCCTGAATATTCTCCGGATTCTCAATTGTGAGGTCGGGTTCAAAAAATGGATTATCGGAAATTTGAACTGGAGTACTTGGTCGACTGGATGACGATTCTAAAGAAAAATCAACGGTAGTAATATTTACTAAATGTCTTGATCTAGTTACAGGTGGTGAACGTACAAAAGGTGGTGAACGTCTTGCTCGGTGCATTCACTGAATATCCTATTAGTTTTTAAAAGGAAAGAAAAATTATAATAAGTTATCCAATCAATAGACTTTTCTGATTTTGCCCACGTTTCGAATAGCCAAAAGATGCAGCAGAGGGGCAGGATTCGTTTGGTCTCAATATAATTGAGGACTGTTTGGCTCCAATAACCCGGTCCACGTACAAATCCAACTATTACTACGAACCAAAAAATTTTGATGTCTATCAATTTAACCACTTAAAATAAATTTTCGTAATTTTAAGAAATTTAGATAAGAAGTAGAATAAAAATCTATGTCCTAAAACTAGAATAGCGAGAAATAAGAAAGAAAAAGAGTTCGTCGAAAAAAGGTCGAAAAAGAAAAATGGTTGAAAAATAAAAGGTGACGGAAAAATAAAAGAAACTTATAAAACTTAAAAATACTTGACTAACCTAACCTTATTACTACAACTAACTTAAAATTATAATCGCAAATTGAGATTACTAATTGGAATGATAATTGATACATAGGTAAAAGGTGTCTAAAAATATTAAAGCTTACAAGAAAAACTATATCCCAAAATAACTTAAAAAGAAACTAAACTTAAAAAGGCGTCGCAAAATTCTAAAGCACCTAAATCTTAGTCTAAAGAAAAAGCACTTAAGGAATTCTACGGCAAAGCCTAAAAATCTAGAAATAAATATAACTATGGCAAAAACTAAGTTTAAAACTAAATATGAGCTAAATATACAAATATTACGCTAAAACGATTAAAAAGGGACAAAATATAAAAATATACAAAAAGTTGTAAAAAGTACAATTTTTATAAAAATATTATTTTTATATTATTTATTTATTAAAACTATTAATTTTATAATTTAATTAAACTTAAATAACTAAATATACAAATTAATTAAAACTTAAATTAAATACTAAATTAATTAAATATTTAACCCTAATACAAATTAATTAATAATAATTAATAATACTCCATAATTAATGCAGATTAGGGTTCTGTGTGGCCCGTGTCAGACGGCTCCGCGAGTCGCGGTTGGTCCGGTTTTCAACTCTGGTACAGTTTTAATTCGACGTTTTTTTTTCAGTTTTTTATATTTATAAAATATATTTATAAAATAAATTAAATAAAATTTATATTTTTACAAACTAAAGAAACTTTATAAAACTTAAATATTTATCAAACTCCTAAAAATATTTATATTTTTGTTTTTCTTTTTATATTTTCGAATATTTAAAACGTATTTTTATAAAAACGAATTTTAATAAAAGTAAACTAAAAATCTTTTTTTTTATATTAGCGTTGCGCTTCCGGCTTTTAAGAGTTCCCCGGCAGCGGCGCCAAAAATACTTGATGTTTTAGCAGAGTAGTATATAAAATAGCTTATATTTTTACAGGAAATACTATTAAATACGATACAATTTTACACAAGATATTTATTTACTTAGAGAATGGATATACTTAAACCTTGCTACAACACTTATAGGCAGTGTACCTAATCGTACAGTAGTGTAGTTTTTAGTAAGTCCGGTTCGTTCCACAGGGAATCTTTTTAAACAAAGCTTAACGCTATATTAGTTTACTTTTATAAAAATACAAATATATATATATAAGTAATATTATTATTATAAAAAGGGGGTTTTTACCGTTTAATGACCGGTTTGTCGATTTTAAAACTTTAGTCACAGTTAAAACCAAATGTAAAATATTAAAAATAAATACAAGACTTAAATTAAAGCGTAAAGTAAATAACGATAATGAAATTGCGAATAATAAAAGTGCGATAAAATAAACTTGCGATAATTAAAAAGTACGATAATTAAAAGTGCAATTAAATAAAATAACAATAAAAATGCGATAATTAGAAGTGCAATTAAATATAAAATAAAAGAAATTAAATATGAAATAAAAGAATTATGCTTATTTAAACTTCCGTAATCATGATGTTTGACGTGTTGATTTTAGTTTTTTGCCCATGGGTTAATTGTCTTTTGTCCTGGATTATTTAATATGTCCATACGGATTTGTCCATAATAGTCCATCATGAAATGTCCCGTTCTTATTGATTAAAAACGTTCCATATTAATTGATTTCGTTGCGAGGTTTTGACCTCTATATGAGACGTTTTTCAAAGACTGCATTCATTTTAAAACAAACCATAACCTTTATTTCATCAATAAAGGTTTAAAAAGCTTTACGTAGATTATCAAATAATGATAATCTAAAATATCCTGTTTACACACGACCATTACATAATGATTTACAATACAAATATGTTACAACAAAATAAGTTTCTTGAATGCAGTTTTTACACAATATCATACAAGCATGGACTCCAAATCTCGTCCTTATTTAAGTATGCGATAGCGGAAGCTCTTAATAATTACCTGAGAATAAACATGCTTAAAACGTCAACAAAAATGTTGGTGAGTTATAGGTTTAACCTATATATATCAAATCATAATAATAGACCACAAGATTTCATATTTCAATACACATCCCATACATAGAGATAAAAATCATTCATATGGTGAACACCTGGTAACCGACATTAACAAGATGCATATATAAGAATATCCCCATCATTCCGGGACACCCTTCGGATATGATATAAATTTCGAAGTACTAAAGCATCCGGTACTTTGGATGGGGTTTGTTAGGCCCAATAGATCTATCTTTAGGATTCGCGTCAATTAGGGTGTCTGTTCCCTAATTCTTAGATTACCAGACTTAATAAAAAGGGACATATTCGATTTCGATAATTCAACCATAGAATGTAGTTTCACGTACTTGTATCTATTTTGTAAATCATTTATAAAACCTGCATGTATTCTCATCCCAAAAATATTAGATTTTAAAGTGGGACTATAACTCACTTTCACAGATTTTTACTTCGTCGGGAAGTAAGACTTGGCCACTGGTTGATTCACGAACCTATAACAATATATACATATATATCAAAGTATGTTCAAAATATATTTACAACACTTTTAATATATTTTGATGTTTTAAGTTTATTAAGTCAGCTGTCCTCGTTAGTGACCTACAACTAGTTGTCCACATGTACAGAAATAAATCGATAAATATTATCTTGAATCAATCCACGACCCAGTGTATACGTATCTCAGTATTGATCACAACTCAAACTATATATATTTTGGAATCAACCTCAACCCTGTATAGCTAACTCCAACATTCACATATAGAGTGTCTATGGTTGTTCCGAAATATTTATAGATGTGTCGACATGATAGGTCGAAACATTGTATACGTGTCTATGGTATCTCAAGATTACATAATATACAATACAAGTTGATTAAGTTATGGTTGGAATAGATTTGTTACCAATTTTCACGTAGCTAAAATGAGAAAAATTATCCAATCTTGTTTTACCCATAACTTCTTCATTTTAAATCTGTTTTGAGTGAATCAAATTGCTATGGTTTCATATTGAACTCTATTTTATGAATCTAAATAGAAAAGTATAGGTTTATAGTCGGAAAAATAAGTTACAAGTCGTTTTTGTAAAGGTAGTCATTTCAGTCGAAAGAACGACGTCTAGATGACCATTTTAGAAAACATACTTCCACTTTGAGTTTAACCATAATTTTTGGATATAGTTTCATGTTCATAATAAAAATCATTTTATCAGAATTACAACTTTTAAATCAAAGTTTATCATAGTTTTTAATTAACTAACCCAAAACAGCCCGCGGTGTTACTACGACGGCGTAAATCCGGTTTTACGGTGTTTTTCGTGTTTCCAGGTTTTAAATTATTAAGTTAGCATATCATATAGATATAGAACATGTGTTTAGTTAATTTTAAAAGTCAAGTTAGAAGGATTAACTTTTATTTGCGAACAAGTTTAGAATTAACTAAACTATGTTCTAGTGATTACGAGTTTAAACCTTCGAATAAGATAGTTTTATATATATATGAATCGAATGATGTTATGAACATCATTACTACCTTAAGTTCCTTGGATAAACCTACTGGAAAAGAGAAAAATGGATCTAGCTTCAACGGATCCTTGGATGTCTCGAAGTTCTTGAAGCAGAATCATGACACGAAAACAAGTTCAAGTAAGATCATCACTTGAAATAAGATTGTTATAGTTATAGAAATTGAACCAAAGTTTGAATATGATTATTACCTTGTATTAGAATGATAACCTACTGTAAGAAACAAAGATTTCTTGAGGTTGGATGATCACCTTACAAGATTGGAAGTGAGCTAGCAAACTTGAAAGTATTCTTGATTTTATGTAACTAGAACTTGTAGAATATATGAAGAACACTTAGAACTTGAAGATAGAACTTGAGAGAGATCAATTAGATGAAGAAAATTAAAGAATGAAAGTGTTTGTAGGTGTTTTTGGTCGTTGGTGTATGGATTAGATATAAAGGATATGTAATTTTGTTTTCATGTAAATAAGTCATGAATGATTACTCATATTTTTGTAATTTTATGAGATATTTCATGCTAGTTGCCAAATGATGGTTCCCACATGTGTTAGGTGACTCACATGGGATGCTAAGAGCTGATCATTGGAGTGTATATACCAATAGTACATACATCTAAAAGCTGTGTATTGTACGAGTACGAATACGGGTGCATACGAGTAGAATTGTTGATGAAACTGAATGAGGATGTAATTGTAAGCATTTTTGTTAAGTAGAAGTATTTTGATAAGTGTATTGAAGTCTTTCAAAAGTGTATAAATACATATTAAAACACTACATGTATATACATTTTAACTGAGTCGTTAAGTCATCGTTAGTCGTTACATGTAAGTGTTGTTTTGAAACCTTTAGGTTAACGATCTTGTTAAATATTGTTAACCCAATGTTTATAATATCAAATGAGATTTTAAATTATTATATTATCATGATATTATCATGTATGAATATCTCTTAATATGATATATATACATTAAATGTCTTTACAACGATAATCGTTACATATATGTCTCGTTTAAAAATCATTAAGTTAGTAGTCTTGTTTTTACATATGTAGTTCATTGTTAATATACTTAATGATATGTTTACTTATCATAGTATCATGTTAACTATATATATATCCATATATATGTCATCATATAGTTTTTACAAGTTTTAACGTTCGTGAATCACCGGTCAACTTGGGTGGTCAATTGTCTATATGAAACATATTTCAATTAATCAAGTCTTAACAAGTTTGATTGCTTAACATGTTGGAAACATTTAATCATGTAAATATCAATCTCAATTAATATATATAAACATGGAAAAGTTCGGGTCACTACACATCAGTCATAAATATAAAGAGCGAAAGCCTTCGTCAAATTATTCTTATTCCCGAAGTCAAATATTCCAACTAATTGGGGATTCGAATTGTAACAAGGTTTTAATAACTTGTTTAATGAATACACCAGGTTATTGACTGCGTGTAAACCAAGGTTTTACTACTTTGTTAACAATTACACCAATTACCCTTGAATGTAATTCACCCCTATTTCAACAAGTCTATTAACTATTAATCCAGTTCCGTGTCCGGTAAAATGAATAATTATTGGTATTTATAGATATCCCGCCCATCGTACCCAGTCAAGCGTATGTGGTTATATATAAATACGTCGAATTATAAGTTTGTATATTAAATTAACAAGGTATTGTTTAGTTAATATAAAACCCATTAATAGCCCATAGTATAATTTCCACAAGTGTCGTTCTTTTGTCCAAACCCCAATTATGGTACAAAGCCCAATTACCCAATTTTAGTAATTAGCCCAACATCATGATTACTTCAGATTAAATAAGCATAATAATAACTTAGCTACGAGACATTAAATTAAAAAGGTTGAACATAACTTACAATGATTAAAAATAGTGTAGCGTTACATGGACAGAATTTCGACTTACACCCTTACAATATTCGCTAACATACCCTTATTATTAGAATTATAATTAAAATTAAAATTAAAATTAAAATATAAATATAAATATTTACGTATTATGAGAGAAGAAGAAAAAGGATGGATTTTGCGATCAGAATTCGGTTGCTTTTATAGGGAGTTGCAGAAATTGGGGCTCTGCGACTCGCGGCCCATTTTGCCTTCAAACTCCACGAGTCGCGGAGTTTGTAAATACAGCTCAGTCCCTTTTGGAGTCTTTCTTGCCTACGGTTTTAAATATTAATATAATATATATATAATTTTTAAGAATTATTTATATATTATATTATATTTATGTGCATAGTTGACTTGTTTTTTTTAGTCCGTTGCGTCGAGCGTTGAGAGTTGACTCATGTCCCGGTTCCGGATTTTCGAACGTCCTTGCGTACAATTTAATATCTTGTACTTTGCGTTTTGAATCTTGTACTCTTGTAATTTCGAGACGTTTCTTATCAATAATTGGAACCTCTTTGATTGTCTTTTGTACTTTTGAGCTTTTTGGTCGTTTGCGTCTTCAATTCGTCGAATATGTCTTTTGTCTTCACCTTTTATTATTTAAACGAATATCACTTGTAAATAGAACAATTGCAACTAAAAGCTTGTCTTTCTTGAGGAATAATGCTATGAAATATATGTTCGTTTTTAGCATTATCAATAATATAGTTTATTATTATTAATATTAAAAGTATTACCATTAATTATATATAATAATTATAAAAGTTAATAAATTCAGAAAAGGGAATGAATCTGTTTTAAGTTACTATCACCCTATTAATGATTTACAAATTCGTACGAGTTATATTCCATCCAAAAAAGAAAATCCAAATCAGTTAGCACTCATTGTCTCATTTTTATTTTTTTTAATTTTCTTTGTACCTGATCAGATATATCCTGTATACATTTTTGTCATAAAATCGATTCCATCACAATTGTAAAAGGATACCAGACTTAATTACTTCAAACCAATGAATTTAAACAGAATCATTAATTTTTTTTTCTCTATTTCTTTCTCCTTCAGCTCGATATCTCTGTCTCATACAATTTTTTTCTTAACTTCGAATTTGAATGATTTTCCAAAATGTGTAAACACAGTCTTATTAGGAATCAATCACTATAACTATCTGCAAAGTATGAGCCTCCAATTCCTCTGATTGATTCTTAATTTTTGAGTCAAAATTTAAGATTTAAAAGTCAACCTATTTGTTCATCCAAAAATTTGAAGTCATATTGATGCTTATGGTTAAATTGATAATTTTTAAAGTTTCAGTGAATGATTTGCAACCTTTTTCGTGTTGAACTCATAATTTAAAACGGACTAAAAATGCAAGATCAATAATTTTTTTTTAAAAAAAAGCTGCGACAGCAGCACAGCAGGTCTTTCGATTTTTTTATTTTTTTTCTTTTATGTTAATACAATCATGGATATTGGTTGTTTACATTTATTTTGAGGTATTAAATCAATGTTGTGAAGAGTTGAAAAAGGTTGACGCGTCCTGTAAGATTGAAAAAGATGAAACAGATATACTATAAATATATAAGTTATATAGTTTAAGCTGGAGTGAAATAACAGAAAAAACAAAGTTAGACGGATGGTTTAAGGTGTTAGCGGGTTAGCAAGTGGTCGCAGGTTCGAGTCCCATCTGCAACACTTCTTTTTACACAAGGCTTATAAAGGGTATACTTTGTCATTTTATTTCTATTATTATTATTATTATTATTATTATTATTATTGTTATTATTAATTATTATTATTAATACATGTATCATAATTATAATTATTATTATCAAGTATTGGTATTATTATTATTAGCATTATTATTAAGTATGATGAATATCATTATTATTATTATTATTATTAAACAAATGTATCATTATTAACAATATCATTATTTTTTTATTAATATTATCATTCTTAATTAAGTTATTATTATTATTAGTAAATCATTAATATCATATCTATCATAAACAATAAAATTAATACTTTTACAAGTACTATTATTAATATCATTGTTACTATCACTAATAGGGTTGTTATTAACATATGTATACTATTAATGTTATTATCATTATTTTTACTAATATTAACTTAATATAATAAAACTACTGTTTTGATAAACAAATGAAATACATATATAAATATATATTTATATTTATATTTAACACATATAACATAACAAAATTTAATATTTTTATATACAAAATGAACATATAAATATATATATATTATTAACATAAAAATGATATAACTAATACAATTATATATATGTGTTCAATTACAACTATGAATATTAATAAATATACAAATGATATAGGTTCGTGAATCCGAGGCCAAACCCTGCATTGTTCAATGTCGTCATATGTATTTTTACTACAAAATACAGTATTGTGAGTTTCATTACTCCCTTTTTATATATATTTTTGGGACTGAGAATACATGCGCTGCTTTTATAAATGTTTTACGATATAGACACAAGTAATCGAAACTATATTCTATGGTTGAATTATCGAAGTCGAATATGCCCCTTTTTATCAAGTCTGGTAATCTAAGAATTAGGGAACAGACACCCTAATTGACGCGAATCCTAAAGATAGATCTATCGGGCCCAACAAGCCCCATCCAAGGTACCGGATGCTTTAGTACTTCGAAATTTATATCATATCCGAAGGAGGATCCCAGAATGATGGGGATATTCTTATATGCATATTGTGAATGTTGGTTACCAGGTGTTCAATCCATATGAATGATATTTTTGTCTCTATGCATGGGACGTATGTCTATGAGAAATGGAAATATGAAATCTTGTGGTCTATTAAAAGTATGAAATGATTATTTATGATAAACTAATGAACTCACCAACCTTTTGGTTGACACTTTAAAGCATGTTTATTCTCAGGTATGAAAGAAATCTTCCGCTGTGCATTTGCTCATATTAAAGATATTACGTGGAGTCATTTATGACATATTTAAAAAGACGTTGCATTCGAGTCGTCGAGTTCATCAAGATTATTATTAAGTCAATTATAGTTAGATATATTATGAAATGGTATGCATGACGTTAACTTCCGATGTAATGAACGATTGTCTTTTCAAAAACGAATGCAATGTTTGTAAAATGTATCATATAGAGGTCAAGTACCTCGCAATGTAATCAACTGTTGTGATTCGTTTATAATCGATATGGACTTCGTTCGGATGGATTAGGACGGGTCTTTACAATCCTAATGCTCGAGACCGACATACAAAAGTTAACAAAAGTCATCTCAAAAGTTAACCTTACCCAATATGATCTTTAAATCTATATATGTCTATTAACATAATATAAATCTTGATAATTGAACGAATTTATAGTTTATCAAACTCAAAATATTATTTATTTCAGGGGCTATATTATATTTGAATTATCATGGCAATCGAACATGATTTTCATATAGTTTTCCAATACTTGGAAAATCAGATTATAGTGTTTATAAAGCTTTAAAACATGATAAGACAGTCAACTTTGACAATTGTTCAACAAGACGAGACGTGCCTTATATAGAAATTCATTTACTCGATTAGTAATATTTGAAAATCTAAATTATCAATCTTATAAACAAGTTGTTTAAATATCAATTACAGATTCAAAAGCAATTTCAATTAATGTTAATTATATTTCAGTTGACCATAACTTTTAATCCGTTCATCGAAAACATACGATTTCTAAATGAAAAGTTATTAATTTTTCGACAACTTTTCAATGACATGCATATCATATACCTTTTATCAATAATATATGTATCAAGTTCTTGATTCATCATAAACTATCTAACGACAAAATTAAAGCATACAAGCATGCATAAACATATATACTCGAGCACTAGACATGGATACACTATTAATATATAAAAGATAAGATATAAATGCTTATGTATCAATATTGTGATTCAATATTGCAGAAAAGTACGTAGACGCAACGGAGATGATAAATACTAGTTTGACTTGCGAACAATGCTCACGAACATTACCCATAACCTCCATAGTTATAACCCATAGTTTCCCTAGCTCTATCCCGCTCGGAAGGCTTGTTTGAAAATAATTCGCTCATGACCTCGTCGTAGTATTTTATGTATAATAATACTAATAATAATACTCCTAACTATAAGATTAATAATAATATTAATCTTAATAATAATAATATAAATAATAAATATAAATAATAAATATAAAATATAATACGGAGTAATATAGATATTAATATGTGTGTGTGTGTTGAGCAAACTGGCCAATTTATAGAATGTTTCTGAATTCTGACTGCCATGCGATCACATGGGTTTTATGCCTATTTCTCATGCGGTCGCATGGCCCCAAAATCCAGCTAACAATTTTTTTGTTTCTTGTTTGTCGACATATTATTATATATATAATATATATAATTTATATTAATTATATATATATTATATTATATTCATTAACATAGTTGACTTGTAATTTTAGGTCCGTTGACTCGTACATTGATACTCGACTCGTGTACCACTTTCGGTTTTTCGAACGCACTTTCGTACGTTTAGAAAACTAGCCTTTTACGTTACGCGACGTGTACTCTTATTAATAATTTGACTTACTCATCAATAAATTACCTTATAAAAAATGTAACTTATAAAATTGAGCGTTATGGTCATTTGCTTCTATAAATCAGTGACTCGTTGTTTATCAAAATATATTATTTTAAATCAGGACGTTTTTTGACTAAGTTAATATTATATTTTTGTAATATATATATATATATATATATATATATATATATATATATATATATATATATATATATATATATATATATACATATATTTTCCAATCCAATTATAAAGGTTCGTGAATCGTCAGGGTTTGGTCAAGGTTAAATGAATGTATGAATACAGTTTACACTTCTTGAGATTCAATTTAACAAACTTTGCTTATCGTGTCGGAATAATATAAAGATAAAGTTTAAATTTGGTCAGAAATTTCCGGGTTGTCACAGTACCTACCCGTTAAAGAAATTTCGTCCCGAAATTTGATTGAGATGGTCATGGCTGACAATAAATACATTTTCATGATGCTTGCGAGCTGAAAATTAAAGTTTTATCATCAGCGAGTAATATAGATAAAACAATTTGGTTACACGAAGAGTATAAATGAAGTTATCACAAAGGAGTGAAATGAGTAGGTAAAGTTTCGTCATATCTTTTGACGTAGACAGGTTGATTTCCAGAGTTCAAGATATTTGGAGAAGGTCTTAGTAATAAGATTTGATTCTTCGGAAATCAAGGAAATTAGGATCCACTTTAAATGCGATCATCTGTTTTGATTACTCTGTCGAATATTTCACTATAAATCCACCCCCTTCGTTTCCTTACTTTTACCATTCCTATACTCAATTCCCAAATTCAAAAGATTGTGAAAATGCTTAATCCAGTTCTGATCCTTGTCCTTATCCTTACTATCGCAACAATCATTCTCCTTTTCCAACTTCCGCCAGAGGAATCTGCTTACTTCTACTTTGCCCTTGGGTTTATAGTGCTTTTAATTCTCCCGTGTCTTTATGTTACGATAAACATTGATATACACGGTTTGTAATTTATGTGTTGTTATCAGGCTTTATATTCTCCCTTATATTTCAAAGTTCCTGCTTCTGTCTTCTATAATTATTGTCATTCACAGTTAATGCTCTCTTTTATTTGCTGCGATTTATACCCCAATTTCTATTTCAGAGTTTTGTCCCTTCGTTTCTTCTTCTTGTGACTAAGCATTGCTTGTAATGGTTCAGAATTCGCAGATATGAATTTCGGAATGAACATTGTTAATGTTCTAAGAAGAAAATGGTAATGGCACGATCTTGAATTGTTAAATTACCAGAATACCTTGGAAAAGACTGAATCATCAAGAAATATTTTCTTGATATTTTAGAGATTAAATAGAATACAAGAGTCCTATGACATAGCACATGATGACGTTATGATCTGTGAATCATCACGTTCCATTTAGAAACTCAGCATGAATTACTGTAATATAATCACATTGATCAAGTGTTATTATATTATACTAACTCATGCTTCAGTTCCCTACACTTCTTCAATAATATTTAAGTTCAAACTTTTCAGATTTTAGAAACTAAAACAGTTTCCTTTCTGATGTAACACTGATATCGTGCAGAGATAAATGATTTCAGATAAGAATAGTTATGAAAATATCTTCAGAAATATCGAGGATATTTATAATGAAAGATACGATGATATCTTAGAATTTCTAATATCGAAAGATGATAAAGAAGATTTGTCTGTAAAGGTTTAGAGTCAGGAGCAAGGTATTCATTAATGACTTCAGCATATACTGAATCATTTAGATTCTTTGAAGGCAGGTTTAGTCTTTGTGATTTATCCACAGCCTCCTTCATACTTTGCTCAATCCGTTTTCCAGTTCCAAACTCTCTTTTTCTGAGCTTTGCCAACACACTATTCTTTATTATCAACTTTTTACTGTTAAGGTCGTTTACAGTTTTTGCTGCTTCATCAGCTTTTTCAACATTTAGAGTATTGATTCGTAGACTGGTTGCTTTTCAGATTTTCAGAATGAAAGCTCATAATTCATTCTAAGAGATGAATGTTATATGTATACATATGATGTTCTAGTACAGTTTTGAATTCAAAGTATGGCATTTGAAAGATGTAAGAATCTAAGAGTGATGTTTTCTGTTAAATCTGGGCTTGGATTCTGATTTTTCAAAATCAGAATATGTAATCAAATTTGGATGCGAATGGTTGTTTTGATTTCTATGAAAGAAAGTATATTGTTGTGAAAGTAGTGAGTATAGTTGATGATTTGCTGAATCAGAATCGAAGAATGTAGCATATTAATTGTGAATTTATATATCTTTTGGGTATTACCTACCCGTTAAAAGTTTCACAAGTAATATTTTGTACCAGAAAATTTTATTACAGTCTTTATGAAAATATATGTATGTATATTTTCTTCAGATATAATATAGATTTAATGAGTTAATATCATATTAAGCTCATTTGATTTTTGGACGGATTAGAAATGAATAAACTCTAAAACATTAAAGATTTAATAATTTTCACGGAGTATTTCACTAATGTAATCAATACTTCGTTATTCAGTTTTATTGATTTCCTCAGTGAATCATGTTGGTGCTCATGGAACTCTTGCTAACTTCGCAAGGTACGAATGATGTTTTCTAGAAAGTTTCGAATACATCGAAGATGAAAGTATAAAATCAAACATATAATTGAATAATATACTTAGTTTATTATGAAATGGAATTCATTGAGTTGAAACGGAGATTATGGTTAACGAAGGATGTACATTATAGCATATCAGTAACATGAACTAACCCAGTAGTACCTAATAGTTAAGATTCACACGTAATAGCTTAGTACGAAAAGATTTATTTTGATTTCAAAATTCATATATATTAAATATACATATAATTTCTTCAGGGGAAATGAGTTAATACTTCATATCTCGTTGATACAATATACGCGTTGTTGATTTGTGATGATGTTGGTGATTACGGAAATGGCGGAACTTGTAGTGCTACAAGTTTTGCCGGTGTTGGTAATACTGACGGTACTGTTGATGCTGCTGGTAAAACAAGTCTAACTTGTAAATCGTGCACCATTCCGGTCAGGGTTTCTACTCTTCCTTCTATCGTTTCGGTCAACTGATCTGATTTATGGATATGGCTGGAATAGATAATTTCTAAGACTTTAGATATTACATAATCACCGCAGAATATTTCTCCAATGAAGTTATGAATCAATACTTCATCGGTTATTGTTGTTGGTACTCCTTGGTATCTATGGTGAGTATGACGTTGATGCTCAAGGTACAAATTGTGATGTTGAAGTGTGGGATGTGGATGTTGTTGGTGGTGGTGATGATACTGTTGGTGTTGCTGATGGTGGTACTGTTGCTGCCGGTGCTGCTGCTGGTGCTTGTAACCTTTGCACCATATTCTCCAAAGCCACTACCCGAGCGCCAAGCTCGTTGACTTCTTCTATTACACCGGGATGATTGTCTATTCGGACGAGCGGATGAATGAGATCTAGAATGTGAGATAGTATATAATCATGACGAGATACTCTAGAAATGAGAGAGAAAATGGTATTATGAACAGGTTCGCCTGTAAGTTCTTCAGGTTCTTCGCCAAGAGGGCAAAATGGTGGATGGAAGGGATCGCCTTCTTCTTGTCTCCAATGATTAAGTAGACTACGAACCCATCCCCAATTCATCCAGAATAGATGATGGCTAATTGGTTGATCCATTCCGGTTACACTGTCTTCGGAGTTCAGGTGAATATCCATATCGGAATAGCTGTCGGAGTTTAAGGAATTTGAACTAGATACATGTAACACCCCGTCAAAAATCCCTTTAACAGAATGTTAACTCTGGTCCCAGTGCTTGGCTTGACTTCTACGTAACAGCAATATTCTACAGCGGAAGCAATTAATACCTGAGAATAAAACACGCAAAATGGATCAACAACAATGTTGAGTGAATCTACAGGTTTTAGGTAAACAATACAGTATGGTTAAGAAATACATTTCAAAAAAGGTTATTAGTGGAAGACCACCAAGGTTCAATGTTAAAATTTTGTAGAACTCCGTGTCCTATTTCAAAAGTTTGTTGACAATACCATGTCAAGTTTCAAATATTCGTAGACAATACCATGTCAAGTTTTATCTCATTTGTTGATAAACCACAATTTTAAATAATGTTGTATAGTATCTGAAAAATAGTTATCAGAAATATAGTTTAGTTTCCTTGACCACGAGATTTTACAAGTACAACTTCAAGTTGCGAAACGTTTGCATAATCTATGAGCACCTGAATACTAGCAATGACCCGAGTATAGAATCCACTATACCCGCCTTTACCTCATAAAAATGTTATACACTTGTACGAATGTATTATGTTCAAAATAAATGCACCACAGTTTTTATAGTGGGTGAGGTTGTCAACCTAACGGATCCGTCCATCTAATTTGTGCCTACACCGATGGTATTTAAAGTATTCAAGCTAGAGGCTTTGTGTAAAAACTCAATATGCAGATATAGTACTCGTGTCAATACAAAAAGCATTTGTAAAAATGTAAGTAACAACAGCGTGTATTCTCATCCCTGAAAACATGTAAAAAAAGCGGGACTGTAAACTCACCTTTGTATAAAGCTCGGATTGAAAAGTGGACAATTTACTTGTACGGTTTATAGCCGAGTAATGCAACCTAAGTATATGTATTTAGGTTGCTCAATAAATATGTCTTAAACAAGTGTGGTTTCATAGTATAAGTTGTCTTATTGCTCGAATCGACGCGTTTCAAAGTAGAAGTCAACATACAGTCAACTAATTCATGCAAGTCAAACAAAGTCAACCGAAGTCAAATTGAAAGTCAAACTTGGTCAAATTAGTCAACTAAAGTCAACATCAGTAGGTTCATGTCAAATGTTGGTCAACATGTCAAACCTAAGTCAAACAACACGTTTTAGATCATAATTGGTCAATTTCACAATTCCAGTTTATCGTTGTGCACAAAGTTCATGTACATGTAGCAAACTTAGCATATTATCTCATAGTACAAAATTCATGAAAACATGGAAAACTCCAGATCATAAGTATACTCAAAATCGATTCCAAAAAGTCTGGCCAGGGTCTCATACGATAATTAAAAGTCAGGAATCAGAAGGGATACATTTATGGTTTGCCAAGTCAGTTTCTGACCGCGTACTGATTTCGTTTTGGCTATAACCGGAGCTAGGGACATGCAATTGATACAAGACCAGTGTCCATGGTTCAAGGAAAAATCAAACTAACACATATCAAAAGTTGAGCAATTTTTGTTTAGCCAATTTGTACAGTTTATTCGTACAAGTTGAACATTCAGTTTTTCAGCTCAAATCAGAATTTACATAAAGTATGGCCCTATTGTGCCCAATGCATAAGGTTTCAGAGATTGACATAAACTAACAATAAGTCACATATCATGTTAAAATTCATATTCCAGAAGCTTACATGCTCATTCAATAAACACAGTCAACAGAGTATAAAACAGAGAGCAATTTACAGATTCGATTCTAGTTTCGCTAGTCACATTCATACGCGATTATCCGAAGATCTAGATACAATTAGCCTATGATATCTACATGAAAGATGAAGTACTTTTTGTGTAAATTTCAAATATGCAAAGCTTTAAATCCAGGAGTTAACACATTTTATCATACAAGGCTGTTTTCATGAAAGTGCTGTATAAATCAACTTTTTCACTAAATCAAGCATATCTCAAGTTATACATAAGCAAACAATATGATATCCTAGTGTAACCTGAGTGTTTTTAAATTACCTATCTAATGGTATTAATTTCACAATCCAATTCATGGTCTATCAAACCCAGAATTTCCGATCAATCACAAAAACACAACGTTAAATTCAATTGGTCATAACTTGATCATCCGGAAACGAAATCAAGTGATTCCAAAGCCTAAAGTTAATAATTTTCGAAAGCTAATCATCTAAACATGTTATAAGATCAGATCAAAAGTCAAATCTTATCAGATCCTAGAGAATAAAATTCGTTTTTCATGTAAACAACATCAATTGATCAAATTAACGAAAGAAATTAACATGTACGTGTATAGACTTGAGCAATTGACAACATACACTATGAAACTTTATAAAAAAAATCAGATTTTTAACAATATGGGTTTGAGAGATTTTACCACAAATCAAGCAATTACTTGTATCTACGCGTAGAGGAGAATGAGAGGAACACGAATCCGCAAGTAATTTAACGATCAAGCAATTGTGTGATGTTTAATTTGGGATTTAAGATGATGGTTTATAGTAGAAGATGTTGATGATCAAAGTAGGGCTGTAGTGTGAGGGTTAAAAATAATATTGATGCATGTATGCACATGTGTGTGTTATAGTATAAGAAGGAACTAGTGTTTCAACTACCAAAAGTCAACAAAAATGAGCCTAAACTAATAGTCAACATGCATTGGCTACTCATGGGACCAAGGATGATGAGGTATGAGGTCATGGCCATGTGGCCTCGGGCTCGAGTCTCAGGCTCGTTTTGTGTAAAAGCTCGTTCGCGCGTGGTTCGTTTCGAGTGCCATTAACCGTACCGAATCTCCAGAACGTTAACTAGTCGTTGAAACAAAATCACCTTGTTTAATTCATTAAGTAAATAATAAATTAAATTTCTTTCATAAGTTCAATAATTATTAACAATAATTATTCTATCATTTTTCTGACTTCCGTTAACTGAAAAGTTTTATAGGCGATTAACTTTAATCGTGTCGTTTCTAGTTTAATTCATCAACCGAATTAAGTTCACTAATTAATATAACATATTAATTCAAGTAATCCACTAAGGATCAAGTACGCATTTAATTACTTTAAATACGAAAAGTTTCACGTAGCCACTGTTAACTATTCTAAAGAAAAAAATTCGGCGTATGAAAATCGTATGATTTAACTAACGATCGTCAAGTATTTAATGAAAGTTTTAACGGAAAAGCTCGGGTTGTTACATTACCCACCCGTTATTGAAAATTTCGTCCCGAAATTTGGATGATGGTAGTTATTGATGAAAATAAAATATTTTCGTATCATTAGAAATCCACGTTTCAACGTGAGTTTGAATTCTATACCGAAGTTTGCAAATAAAGTTTATACTTGGCTTGAATAGTTTGTCTTTCCAGACATAAGCCTTCATACATTCTTTTAATAAAAGAATTTGGTCATATATGAGTGTTTCGTCAAAGAATATGATAAGATTAAATAATCTTTTGAGATCTCTATACGGATGGACTTCTAAGGTCCGTTCGGTTTCGTAATGAATACGAGTTAAGTGTATAGAATTTCTTATCATTAAGAATATGAATGAAATGATTCGGTTACGTGTAAAAATACAACTAAATATGTCACTAACGGATGTATTGAAGTAATAGTTGTCCGCCTTGACTTTTCGATGTAATCACTATTGAATCTCCTAAATTTAAGGGATTTGAATATAATCGTTTGAAATCTGTGAGATTTGGATCCGGTAATTAAGGAAATTAGAATCCTTTTCTTTTTGATTTAATACGATTATCTTAATAGGCTGACGCGTTGCTATGGTAAAAAGTTTTGATATAAATTAATCATCTCTGCGTCCTTATTTTCTCAACCTCAATCTTCTTACTTTCAAAATTCTATTTTCGAAAATTTTGTGAAGATGCTTCATCCGCTCTTGATTTTCTTTACTATCTTGACTGTGTATACAGTCATTCTTCTTTTTAGTCTACCACCAGAAGAATCTCTGTTCTTCTATAATGCTCTAGGGGTGACAGTATTTTTAATTCTACCACTCCTCTGTTTTTCAATACTTATTGATATAAATGGTTTATGATCTTCCATGTTTGTTGTCTTTTATATTCTGACCTATTTTTCGAAGACTCATGCTTTTTATCCAAGAAGATCTTCAACTTGTTCTTCTATACATGGTCAAATAATACGGATCAATGGCTGGTGATAATGCAGAAACATTCACTGTTCATCGTCATAGTATCCGTTTTTACCTTGTTTTCTCTTCTCGACTTTAAATCAAGCAAGTAATGGTCCAGAATTCGTAGGTATGGAGTTTCGAATGATCATAATATACAAGGTAGAAAGGAAAGGTAATAGCACAATTTGATTTGTCAAATTACCAGAATATCCGAAAAAGACCGAATCATCAAGAAATATATTTCCTTGATATGTTTAGAAGTTAAATAGAATGAAAGATTTATGTAACATGGTTCATGATGATTGTAAGGTCTGTGAATCATCATCTTCCATTGGAAATTCAGCATGACTTCGGAGCAAGATATTCTCTAAAGATGTCATCGGATCCAGAATTACCTGGATTCTTTGAATATAGGGTTTGGTCCTTGTATTTTTCCTTGGTCTCCTTCATGGTTAGCTCAATCCGTTTTTCAGTTCCAAATCTGAGCCTTTTTCAATACGTTATTCTTTATCATCAAACTTTTGGCCATTAAGACCATCTATAGCTTTTGCTGCTTCGTCAGCATTCTCAAGGTTAACGAATCTGAATCGTTGGTTATCAATCCGAGATGGTTTCAAGAGATTTTATTTTTAGATGATTAAACGCTGATTGTAATCGTTAACGGATCTAATGGTTGACGAATAGGCGTTGTTGATTTCAAAAGTAATGAATGATAATTTCGATGGTTTAATGTGATAATTCATCATAGAATACAAATGAATATAATTCATGAATGTAGTGATCTTTAGGAATATAACACTTGCTAAAGCTTTACTTAGATTCCGATATGTCAAAATCAGAATATGTAGTAGTTGTTCTTTAGTGAACGGATACACATATCTTGTGAGTGTAATTAGTATAGTTACTGATTAATGAATCAGAATTTGAAGAATGTATAATGTAACATATTAATGTGAGATATAAATATTTCTCGGGTTTTACCTACCCGTTAAATATTTTTACAATTTACAGTTTGTACAAAAGAGTTTTTAATTACAATCTTAATGAAGATATATATTCGTATATATTCTTCAGATGTAATCATGGGTTTAATGAGTTAATATAATATTAAACTCATTTGATTTACGGTTGAAGATAATCTCCAAAACCTTAGAGATTTCATAATTGTCGCAAAATATTTAGCTAATGAAGTTATGAATCAATACTTCATCGTTAATTGTTTATTGATATACCTCGGTATATGATATTGATGCTCGTGAAGTTCTTGTGAAATTTACAAGGCACGAATAATGTTTTCTAGAAAGTTTCGAGTACATCGAAAATAGAAGTGAAAAATCAAACATGTATTTGAATAATACACTTAGTTTATTATGAAATGAAGTTTATTGTGTTGAAGCAGTGATTAATGATTGTTAAGTCATTAACGAAGGATGTACATCATAGCATATTAGTGATATGATTTAACCAAGTAGTATATACTAGTTAAGATTCACACGTAATAGTTTAGTACGAAAAGATTTATTATTGTTCCAAACCATATATATATAAAGTATACATATATAATTTTTTTTTTCCAGGAAGAATGAGTCAATACATCTTAACTCACAATTAATAATATTCCTTGGTATCTATGGGGTGTATGATGTTGATATCCGAAGTACCGAGTGTGATGTTGAGTTGTGGGATGCGGATGTTGTTGTTGGTGAAGCTGATGCTGTTGGTGGTGATGTTGATGGTACTGGTGGTGCTGGCTATGCTGCTGGTGCTGCTGATGCTCTTAGATTTCGCACCATATTCTCCAGAGCCACTACTCGAGCGCGAAGCTCGTTGACTTCTTCTACTATTCCGGGATGATTGGCGGTTCGGACAAGTGGATGAATAAGATCTAGAATTCTGGATATTAGATATTCGTGGCGGGATATCCTGGAAATGAGGGTGAAAATGGTGTTCCGGATAGGTTCGCCGGTAAGTGCTTCAGGTTCTTCACCAAGAGGTGAATTCGGTTGGTGGAAGGGATCGCCTTCTTCTCGCCTCCATTGATTAAGTCGACTACGAACCCACCCCCAATTCATCCAGAAAAGATGATGGCTAATAGGTTCGTTCGTTCCAGTTACGCTGTCCATGGAGCTCGAGGAATCAGATGAGAAATCCATATTATGTGTTTGGAATAGGGTTTGATATGAATTGAGTGTTGGATGCTATGTTTGTCTCCTTGAATACGTGTATATATAGCAAAAGATTTCCGTAATTTACGGAAGAAATTTAGGAAAAGTGTTAGACAAAGTCTATTGGGATAGATATGATAAGATATGATAAGATATGATTTGTCTATACTCCAATAATGGCAGTATGATGTCGGGGGATTAAAAATGATAAGCATTGAGAAGTAGTGATTGGTCGTGACTAGCAGTGAGAGGCGGCGTTGAGTAGTAGTAAGCAACGATAAATAGCAAGGAGTAGTGGTATAAGATGATGAGTATGTCCAGACAGTGTCTTCGTAGTGCCAAGTAGAAATTAGGGGGGACGGACAGTGTCGGGTAGTGACGAATTGTGACGTGATTACACGCTCCTTATAGGTTATAATAACAATTAAATCGTACGGTGTAATTTTCTACTCATATTTGAAATTAAACGGTTTATGTTCTAAATGGTATTTATCCAAGTAACCTACTTGACTCGTTCCCAATTCCTTATTTTGCGGTGTCGGAACTTCTATATGAGTTACCGTAATGTAATCCCGGTCATTACATTACGCTATCTCACATTTCCATTCGACATCACTCCATAAGTTCAAGATGGCGTAATCAACTTAATTTAGTTAAATCTCGCGTCGCGTGTACGTATGTGTTTTGTAGTATGGTGTTCAGTTCAAGTCCATATCATATGAGTGTAAGGTGTATATGTATGTGATGTAATGTGTAGCCCAACATGTAGCATAGTGACACATACAGTGTAATTACGGTGCATAAAAGTCGTCCAAGACACACGGCTATAGTCTAGACTTCACTAATGCGCCCTACGGTTAGACACACTAATGTATCCTAGTTCCCTATAGCCAAAGCTCTGATACCAAATGTAACACCCCGTCAAAAATCCCTTTAACGGAATGTTAACTCTGGTCCCAGTGCTTGACTTGACTTCTACGTAACAGCAATATTCTACAGCGGAAGCAATTAATACCTGAGAATAAAACACGCAAAATGGATCAACAACAATGTTGAGTGAATCTACAGGTTTTAGGTAAACAATACAGTATGGTTAAGAAATACATTTCAAAAAAGGTTATTAGTGGAAGACCACCAAGGTTCAATGTTAAAAGTTTTTAGAACTGCGTGTCCTATTTCAAAAGTTTGTTGACAATACCATGTCAAGTTTCAAATATTCGTAGACAATACCATGTCAAGTTTTATCTCATTTGTTGGTAAACCACAATTTTAAATAACGTTGTATAGTATCTGAAAAATAGTTATCAGAAATATAGTTTAGTTTCCTTGATCACGAGATTTTACAAGTACAACTTTAAGTTGCGAAACGTTTGCATAATCTATGAGCACCTGAATACTAGCAATGACCCGAGTATAGAATCCACTATACCCGCCTTTACCTCATAAAAATGTTATACACTTGTACGAATGTATTATGTTCAAAATAAATGCACCACAGTTTTTATAGTGGGTGAGGTTGTCAACCTAACTGATCCGTCCATCTAATTTGTGCCTACACCGATGGTATTTAAAGTATTCAAGCTAGAGGCTTTGTGTACAAACTCAATATGCAGATATAGTACTCGTGTCAATACAAAAAGCATTTGTAAAAATGTAAGTAACAACAGCGTGTATTCTCATCCCTGAAAACATGTAAAAAAAGCGGGACTGTAAACTCACCTTTGTATAAAGCTCGGATTGAAAAGTGGACAATTTACTTGTACGGTTTATAGCCGAGTAATGCAACCTAAGTATATGTATTTAGGTTGGTCAATAAATATGTCTTAAACAAGTGTGGTTTCATAGTATAAGTTGTCTTATTGCTCGAATCGACGCGTTTCAAAGTAGAAGTCAACATACAGTCAACTAATTCATGCAAGTCAAACAAAGTCAACCGAAGTCAAATTGAAAGTCAAACTTGGTCAAATTAGTCAACTAAAGTCAACATCAGTAGGTTAATGTCAAATGTTGGTCAACATGTCAAACCTAAGTCAAACAACACGTTTTAGATCATAATTGGTCAATTTCACAATTCCAGTTTATCGTTGTGCACAAAGTTCATGTACATGTAGCAAACTTAGCATATTATCTCATAGTACAAAATTCATGAAAACATGGAAAACTCCAGATCATAAGTATACTCAAAATCGATTCCAAAAAGTCTGGCCAGGGTCTCATACGATAATTAAAAGTCAGGAATCAGAAGAGATACATTTATGGTTTGCCAAGTCAGTTTCTGACCGCGCACTGATTTCGTTTTGGCTATAACCGGAGCTAGGGACATGCAATTGATACAAGACCAGTGTCCATGGTTCAAGGAAAAATCAAACTAACACATATCAAAAGTTGAGCAATTTTTGTTTAGCCAATTTGTACAGTTTATTCGTACAAGTTGAACATTCAGTTTTTCAGCTCAAATCAGAATTTACATAAAGTATGGCCCTATTGTGCCCAATGCATAAGGTTTCAGAGATTGACATAAACTAACAATAAGTCACATATCATGTTAAAATTCATATTCCAAAAGCTTACATGCTCATTCAATAAACACAATCAACAGAGTATAAAACAGAGAGCAATTTACAGATTCGATTCTAGTTTCGCTAGTCACATTCGTACGCGATTATCCGAAGATCTAGATACAATTAGCCTATGATATCTACATGAAAGATGAATTACTTTTTGTGTAAATTTCAAATATGCAAAGCTTTAAATCCAGGAGTTAACACATTTTATCATACAAGGCTGTTTTCATGAAAGTGCTGTATAAATCAACTTTTTCACTAAATCAAGCATATCTCAAGTTATACATAAGCAAACAATATGATATCCTAGTGTAACCTGAGTGTTTTTAAATTACCTATCCAATGGTATTAATTTCACAATCCAATTCGTGGTCTATCAAACCCAGAATTTCTGATCAATCACAAAAACACAACGTTAAATTCAATTGGTCATAACTTGATCATCCGGAAACGAAATCAAGTGATTCCAAAGCCTAAAGTTAATAATTTTCGAAAGCTAATCATCTAAACATGTTATAAGATCAGATCAAAAGTCAACTCTTATCAGATCCTAGAGAATAAAATTCGTTTTTCATGTAAACAACATCAATTGATCAAATTAACGAAAGAAATTAACATGTACGTGTATAGACTTGAGCAATTGACAACATACACTATGAAACTTTATAAAAAAAATCAGATTTTTAACAATATGGGTTTGAGAGATTTTACCACAAATCAAGCAATTACTTGTATCTACGCGTAGAGGAGAATGAGAGGAACACGAATCCGCAAGTAATTTAACGATCAAGCAATTGTGTGATGTTTAATTTGGGATTTAAGATGATGGTTTATAGTAGAAGATGTTAATGATCAAAGTAGGGCTGTAGTGTGAGGGTTAAAAATAATATTGATGCATGTATGCACATGTGTGTGTTATAGTATAAGAAGGAACTAGTGTTTCAACTACCAAAAGTCAACAAAAATGAGCCTAAACTAATAGTCAACATGCATTGGCTACTCATGGGACCAAGGATGATGAGGTATGAGGTCATGGCCATGTGGCCTCGGGCTCGGGTCTCAGGCTCGTTTTGTGTAAAAGCTCGTTCGCGCGTGGTTCGTTTCGAGTGCCATTAACCGTACCGAATCTCCAGAACGTTAACTAGTCGTTGAAACAAAATCACCGTGTTTAATTCATTAAGTAAATAATAAATTAAATTTTTTTCATAAGTTCAATAATTATTAACAATAATTATTCTATCATTTTTCTGAGTTCCGTTAACTGAAAAGTTTTATAGGCGATTAACTTTAATCGTGTCGTTTCTAGTTTAATTCATCAACCGAATTAAGTTCACTAATTAATATAACATATTAATTCAAGTAATCCACTAAGGATCAAGTACGCATTTAATTACTTTAAATACGAAAAGTTTCACGTAGCCACTGTTAACTATTCTAAAGAAAAAAATTCGGCGTATGAAAATCGTATGATTTAACTAACGATCGTCAAGTATTTAACGAAAGTTTTAACGGAAAAGCTCGGGTTGTTACTGTAGTGACCCGAACTTTTCCATGTTTATATATATTAATTGAGATTGATGTTTACATGATTAAATGTTTCCAACATGTTAAGCAATCAAACTTGTTAAGACTTGATTAGTTGAAATAGGTTTCATATAGACAATTGACCACCCAAGTTGACCGATGATTCACGAACGTTAAAACTTGTAAAAAAACTATATGATGACACATATATGGTTATATATATAGTTAACATGATATTATGATAAGTAAACATATCATTAATTATATTAACAATGAACTACATATGTAAAAACAAGACTACTAACTTAATGATTTTGAAACGAGACATATATGTAACGTTTATCGTTGTAACGACATTTAATGTATATATATCATATTAAGAGATATTCGTACATCATAATATCATGATAATATAATAATTTAAAATCTCTTTTGTTATTATAAACATTGGGTTAACAACATTTAACAAGATCGTTAACCTAAAGGTTTCAAAACAACACTTACATGTAACGACTAACGATGACTTAACGACTCAGTTAAAATGTATATACATGTAGTGTTTTAATATGTATTTATACACTTTTGAAAGACTTCAATACACTTATCAAAATACTTCTACTTAACAAAAATGCTTACAATTACATTCTCGTTCAGTTTCATCAACAATTCTACTCGTATGCACCCGTATTCGTACTCGTACAATACACAGCTTTTAGATGTATGTACTATTGGTATATACACTCCAATTATCAGCTCTTAGCAGCCCATGTGAGTCACCTAACACATGTGGGAACCATCATTTGGCAACTAGCATGAAATATCTCATAAAATTACAAAAATATGAGTAATCATTCATGACTTATTTACATGAAAACAAAATTACATATCCTTTATATCTAATCCATACACCAACGACCAAAAACACCTACAAACACTTTCATTCTTCAATTTTCTTCATCTAATTGAACTCTCTCAAGTTCTATCTTCAAGTTCTAAGTGTTCTTCATAAATTCCAAAAGTTCTAGTTTCATAAAATCAAGAATACTTTCAAGTTTGCTAGCTCACTTCCAATCTTGTAAGGTGATCATCCAACCTCAAGAAATCTTTATTTCTTACAGTAGGTTATCATTCTAATACAAGGTAATAATCATATTCAAACTTTGGTTCAATTTCTATAACTATAACAATCTTATTTCAAGTGATGATCTTACTTGAACTTGTTTTCGTGTCATGATTTTGCTTCAAGAACTTTGAGCCATCCAAGGATCCATTGAAGCTAGATCCATTTTTCTCTTTTCCAGTAGGTTCATCCAAGGAACTTAAGGTAGTAATGATGTTCATAACATCATTCGATTCATACATATAAAGCTATCTTATTCGAAGGTTTAAACTTGTAATCACTAGAACATAGTTTAGTTAATTCTAAACTTGTTCGCAAACAAAAGTTAATCCTTCTAACTTGACTTTTAAAATCAACTAAACACATGTTCTATATCTATATGATATGCTAACTTAATGATTTAAAACCTGGAAACACGAAAAACACCGTAAAACCGGATTTACGCCGTCGTAGTAACACCGCGGGCTGTTTTGGGTTAGTTAATTAAAAACTATGATAAACTTTGATTTAAAAGTTGTTATTCTGAGAAAATGATTTTTATCATGAACATGAAACTATATCCAAAAATTATGGTTAAACTCAAAGTGGAAGTATGTTTTCTAAAATGGTCATCTAGACGTCGTTCTTTCGACTGAAATGACTACCTTTACAAAAACGACTTGTAACTTATTTTTCCGACTAGAAACCTATACTTTTTTTGTTTAGATTCATAAAATAGAGTTCAATATGAAACCATAGCAATTTGATTCACTCAAAACGGATTTAAAATGAAGAAGTTATGGGTAAAACAAGATTGGATAATTTTTCTCATTTTAGCTACGTGAAAATTGGTAACAAATCTATTCCAACCATAACTTAATCAACTTGTATTATATATTATGTAATCTTGAGATACCATAGACACGTATACAATGTTTCGACCTATCATGTCGACACATCTATATATATTTCGGAACAACCATAGACACTCTATATGTGAATGTTGGAGTTAACTATACAGGGTTGAGGTTGATTCCAAAATATATATAGTTTGAGTTGTGATCAATACTGAGATACGTATACACTGGGTCGTGGATTGATTCAAGATAATATTTATCGATTTATTTCTGTACATCTAACCGTGGACAACTAGTTGTAGGTTACTAACGAGGACAGCTGACTTAATAAACTTAAAACATCAAAATATATTAAAAGTGTTGTAAATATATTTTGAACATACTTTGATATATATGTATATATTGTTATAGGTTCGTGAATCAACCAGTGGCCAAGTCTTACTTCCCGACGAAGTAAAAATCTGTGAAAGTGAGTTATAGTCCCACTTTTAAAATCTAATATTTTTGGGATGAGAATACATGCAGGTTTTATAAATGATTTACAAAATAGACACAAGTACGTGAAACTACATTCTATGGTTGAATTATCGAAATCGAATATGCCCCTTTTTATTAAGTCTGGTAATCTAAGAATTAGGGAACAGACACCCTAATTGACGCGAATCCTAAAGATAGATCTATTGGGCCTAACAAACCCCATCCAAAGTACCGGATGCTTTAGTACTTCGAAATTTATATCATATCCGAAGGGTGTCCCGGAATGATGGGGATATTCTTATATATGCATCTTGTTATTGTCGGTTACCAGGTGTTCACCATATGAATGATTTTTATCTCTATGTATGGGATGTGTATTGAAATATGAAATCTTGTGGTCTATTGTTACGATTTGATATATATAGGTTAAACCTATAACTCACCAACATTTTTGTTGACGTTTTAAGCATGTTTATTCTCAGGTGATTATTAAGAGCTTCCGCTGTCGCATACTTAAATAAGGACAAGATTTGGAGTCCATGCTTGTATGATATTGTGTAAAAACTGCATTCAAGAAACTTATTTTGTTGTAACATATTTGTATTGTAAACCATTATGTAATGGTCGTGTGTAAACAGGATATTTTAGATTATCATTATTTGATAATCTACGTAAAGCTTTTTAAACCTTTATTGATGAAATAAAGGTTATGGTTTGTTTAAAAATGAATGCAGTCTTTGAAAAACGTCTCATATAGAGGTCAAAACCTCGCAACGAAATCAATTAATATGGAACGTTTTTAATCAATAAGAACGGGACATTTCAGTTGGTATCCGAGCGTTGGTCTTAGAGAACCAGAAAATTTGCATTAGTGTGTCTTATCGAGTTTGTTAGGATGCATTAGTGAGTCTGGACTTCGACCGTGTTTTCTTTAAAAATGATTGCTTAACATTTTTGTTGGAAACTATATATTTTTAACATATGAATATTATGTGATATATTAATCTCTTAACGTGTTTGATATTATGTGATAGATGTCTACCTCTAGAACAAGTCCCATTGACTCACCTAATAATAATGAAGAGTCAAATGTAAATTGGAATAATTTGTGGACTGATTCACAAGTTCCCGAAGAGGAACCGGAAGAAGAGTCGGAACCGGAAGAAGAATCGGAACCGGAAGAAGAATCGGAACCGGATGAAGAAATAGAACCGGTGGGGGAAATAATAAAACGGTTAAGTAAAAGAAAATCCTCAACCAACCGACCAAAGTTAATTATGGTCAATGGTGTTTCCGCCAAGGAAGCAAAATATTGGGAGGATTACCAATTCTCCGATGAATCGGATTCCGACGAGAATTCCGATGATGTTATAGAAATTACCCCAACTGAATTTAAAAAGGCAAAAGAAAATAATAAGGGAAAGGGCATAAAAATAGAGAAATCTAATTCCAACCCCGATGAACTTTATATGTATCGTCAACCCCCGAAGTCCTTAAGTTGTAACAATGACCCGGGAACCTCTAAACCACCAGGTTTTTCTAAACCAATGTGGACAACGACGGTTCGTATTAGGGGAACATCATATATCCCTAGAAACTTGGCAAAACGAACCAAAACCGAAGAAGAAGAAACGAGCGAGTCGGAATAAGATAGTTGTATTCGTGTGGTGTAATATATGGAATATAGTGTTCTTATGCTTTATGATATATGTAAAAATTGCTTGTATTAATAAGTATTTTTTTTTATGAATCTAACTCTTGTCTATTTTACAGTTTAAAAATACAAAATGGATAGACAACCCAATATTTTAAGAGACCTACCCGGAGACATGATTGATGAAATCTTGTCTAGAGTCGGCCAGAATTCTTCGGCACAACTATTTAAGGCGAGATCAGTTTGTAAGACATTCGAAGAACGTTCCAAGAATGTCTTGGTTTATAAGAGACTTTCGTTTGAAAGATGGGGGATATCACATTGGGAAACCCATAAGTTACGATGTGTTTACTTTGACGCATATATTGCGGGGAACCCAAATGCTATTTTACGCAACGGGTTAAGAAATTATTTTGACTCAATATATCCGAATATTGGACTTCGTGATTTAGAAAAAGCGGCTAACATGCAACATAAAGAAGCATGTTATGCTTACGGATTAGTAATGTTCGCTTCTCACCAAAGTGAGAACAAGAACATCGGGCTACAACTATTAAACAAAACGTTTCCACAAGTGACGGAGTCGGTAATTGGGGTAAGAAATGAGGTTTTTAGATTATTACGGGACTGTTGGACATTACGTAACCCTCGTCCCTTTGATGACGTTACAACACGCTGTCTTATCAACGGCCATAACGGTTATGTTGCACAAGACCAAGGATGGGAAGTAGTCCTAGTAAAACCAGAATGCATGACTTGTTTCTGGACGTATGAATTACGTGTATTTATTGCCTTTGCTGAACGACTTGTGTACTAGCTAGAATTGTCTTCACAACTATCTTGTATCAAAGTTATTGTGTGCTATATTTCATGCTTTATGTAAAATAAGCGGTATTGTAAGTTTGTAAAATATTGTATAAAAGTTTGAACGCGAAATATTATTATAATCAGTTTTTCATATAGAATTGTAGTAGTTGAATTGTATATTAGCTACTAAGTATGAACTTAACGGGTAGGTACTACCCGAATTTAAACTTATAAAACGCTAATATGAAGAAAAAGCTTTTATAAATGAGTTCATATTATGCTACGAAATACTATTAACTACTCTTAATATTCTGTATGATTAACTTGTTCCATTTAACTATTTTGAAGGAAATGGCACCGACTACTCGACACACCGTGAATATGAATGAAGAGGAATTCCGTACTTTTCTAGCTTCAAACATAGCCGCAGTACAGGCTGCGCTACATACCAACAATAACCTTGGATCTAGCAGTACAGGAAATCGAGTAGGATGCACCTACAAAGAATTCACTGCCTGCAAACCTTTGGAATTTGATGGAACCGAAGGACCGATCGGATTGAAACGGTGGACCGAGAAGGTTGAATCGGTGTTTGCCATAAGTAAGTGTACTGAAGAGGACAAAGTGAAGTACGCTACGCATACCTTCACAGGTTCTGCGTTAACATGGTGGAATACCTATCTAGAGCAAGTGGGACAAGATGATGCGTACGCACTACCGTGGTCAGCATTCAAGCACTTGATGAACGAGAAGTACCGTCCCAGAACCGAGGTCAATAAGCTCAAGACAGAACTTAGAGGGTTACGAACCCAAGGATTTGATATTACCACGTACGAAAGACGATTCACAGAATTGTGCCTATTGTGTCCGGGAGCATTCGAAGATGAGGAAGAGAAGATCGACGCGTTTGTGAAAGGATTACCGGAAAGAATCCAAGAAGATATAAGTTCACACGAGCCCGCCTCCATACAACAGGCATGTAGAATGGCTCACAAACTAGTGAACCAGATTGAAGAAAGAATTAAAGAACAGACTGCTGAAGAGGCCAATGTGAAGCAAGTCAAAAGAAAGTGGGAGGAAAACGGTGATAAGAATCACCAATACAACAACAACAGCAATTACAACAATAATCGCAACAATTATCCCAACAATCGCAACATCAATCGCAACTACAACAAACGGCCCAACAACAACAACAACAACAACAACAACAGCAACTACAACAATCATCCCAACAACAATAATAACCGCAACAACAACAACAATCAGAAGCAACCATGCCAAAGGTGTGAAAAGAATCACTCGGGGTTCTGCACCAAATTTTGCAACAAGTGTAAAAGAAATGGTCATAGCGCGGCGAAGTGTGAGGTCTACGGACCAGGGGTTAATAGAACGAAAGGAACAAATGGTGTCGGAACGAGTAATGGCGGAGCAAGTAGTGTCGGAGCAAGTTATGCCAATGTAGTTTGTTATAAATGTGGAAAACCAGGCCACATTATTAGAAATTGCCCGAACCAGGAGAACACGAATGGACAAGGCCGTGGAAGAGTTTTCAATATTAATGCGGTAGAGGCACAGGAAGACCCGGAGCTTGTTACGGGTACGTTTCTTATTGACAATAAATCTGCTTACGTTTTATTTGATTCGGGTGCGGATAGAAGCTATATGAGTAGAGATTTTTGTGCTAAATTAAGTTGTCCATTGACGCCTTTGGATAGTAAATTTTTACTCGAATTAGCAAATGGTAAATTAATTTCAGCAGATAATATATGTCGGAATCGAGAAATTAAACTGGTTAGCGAAACATTTAAGATTGATTTGATACCAGTAGAGTTAGGGAGTTTTGATGTGATAATCGGTATGGACTGGTTGAAAGAAGTGAAAGCGGAGATCGTTTGTTACAAAAATGCAATTCGCATTATACGAGAAAAAGGAAAACCCTTAATGGTGTACGGAGAAAAGGGCAACACGAAGCTACATCTTATTAGTAATTTGAAGGCACAAAAACTAATAAGAAAAGGTTGCTATGCTGTTCTAGCACATGTCGAGAAAGTACAAACTGAAGAAAAGAGCATCAATGATGTTCCCATTGCAAAAGAATTTCCCGATGTATTTCCGAAAGAATTACCGGGATTACCCCCACATCGATCCGTTGAATTTCAAATAGATCTTGTACCAGGAGCTGCACCAATAGCTCGTGCTCCTTACAGACTCGCACCCAGCGAGATGAAAGAACTGCAAAGCCAATTACAAGAACTTTTAGAGCGTGGTTTCATTCGACCAAGCACATCACCGTGGGGAGCTCCTGTTTTGTTTGTCAAGAAGAAAGATGGTACATTCAGGTTGTGTATCGACTACCGAGAGTTGAACAAACTTACCATCAAGAACCGCTACCCACTACCGAGAATCGACGACTTATTTGATCAACTACAAGGCTCGTCTGTTTATTCAAAGATTGACTTACGTTCTGGGTATCATCAAATGCGGGTGAAAGAAGATGATATTCCAAAGACTGCTTTCAGAACACGTTACGGTCATTACGAGTTTATGGTCATGCCGTTTGGTTTAACTAATGCACCAGCTGTGTTCATGGACCTTATGAACCGAGTGTGTGGACCATACCTTGACAAGTTTGTCATTGTTTTCATTGATGACATACTTATTTACTCAAAGAATGACCAAGAACACGGTGAACATTTGAGAAAAGTGTTAGAAGTATTGTGGAAGGAAGAATTGTACGCTAAGTTTTCAAAGTGTGCATTTTGGTTGGAAGAAGTTCAATTCCTCGGTCACATAGTGAACAAAGAAGGTATTAAGGTGGATCCGGCAAAGATAGAAACTGTTGAAAAGTGGGAAACCCCGAAAACTCCGAAACACATACGCCAGTTTTTAGGACTAGCTGGTTACTACAGAAGGTTCATCCAAGACTTTTCCAGAATAGCAAAACCCTTGACTGCATTAACGCATAAAGGGAAGAAATTTGAATGGAATGATGAACAAGAGAAAGCGTTTCAGTTATTGAAGAAAAAGCTAACTACGGCACCTATATTGTCATTGCCTGAAGGGAATGATGATTTTGTGATTTATTGTGACGCATCAAAGCAAGGTCTCGGTTGTGTATTAATGCAACGAACGAAGGTGATTGCTTATGCGTCTAGACAATTGAAGATTCACGAACAAAATTATACGACGCATGATTTGGAATTAGGCGCGGTTGTTTTTGCATTAAAGACTTGGAGGCACTACTTATATGGGGTCAAAAGTATTATATATACCGACCACAAAAGTCTTCAACACATATTTAATCAGAAACAACTGAATATGAGGCAGCGTAGGTGGATTGAATTATTGAATGATTACGATTTTGAGATTCGTTACCACCCGGGGAAGGCAAATGTGGTAGCCGATGCCTTGAGCAGGAAGGATAGAGAACCCATTCGAGTAAAATCTATGAATATAATGATTCATAATAACATTACTACTCAAATAAAGGAGGCGCAACAAGGAGTTTTAAAAGAGGGAAATTTAAAGGATGAAATACCCAAAGGATCGGAGAAACATCTTAATATTCGGGAAGACGGAACCCGGTATAGGGCTGAAAGGATTTGGGTACCAAAATTTGGAGATATGAGAGAAATGGTACTTAGAGAAGCTCATAAAACCAGATACTCAATACATCCTGGAACGGGGAAGATGTACAAGGATCTCAAGAAACATTTTTGGTGGCCGGGTATGAAAGCCGATGTTGCTAAATACGTAGGAGAATGTTTGACGTGTTCTAAGGTCAAAGCTGAGCATCAGAAACCATCAGGTCTACTTCAACAACCCGAAATCCCGGAATGGAAATGGGAAAACATTACCATGGATTTCATCACTAAATTGCCAAGGACTGCAAGTGGTTTTGATACTATTTGGGTAATAGTTGATCGTCTCACCAAATCAGCACACTTCCTACCAATAAGAGAAGATGACAAGATGGAGAAGTTAGCACGACTGTATTTGAAGGAAGTCGTCTCCAGACATGGAATACCAATCTCTATTATCTCTGATAGGGATGGCAGATTTATTTCCAGATTCTGGCAGACATTACAGCAAGCATTAGGAACTCGTCTAGACATGAGTACTGCCTATCATCCACAAACTGATGGGCAGAGCGAAAGGACGATACAAACGCTTGAAGACATGCTACGAGCATGTGTTATTGATTTCGGAAACAGTTGGGATCGACATCTACCGTTAGCAGAATTTTCCTACAACAACAGCTACCATTCAAGCATTGAGATGGCGCCGTTTGAAGCACTTTATGGTAGAAAGTGCAGGTCTCCGATTTGTTGGAGTGGGGTGGGGGATAGACAGATTACGGGTCCGGAGATTATACAAGAAACTACCGAGAAGATCATCCAAATTCAACAACGGTTGAAAACCGCCCAAAGTCGACAAAAGAGCTACGCTGACATTAAAAGAAAAGATATAGAATTTGAAATTGGAGAGATGGTCATGCTTAAAGTTTCACCTTGGAAAGGCGTTGTTCGATTTGGTAAACGAGGGAAATTAAATCCAAGGTATATTGGACCATTCAAGATTATTGATCGTGTCGGACCAGTAGCTTACCGACTTGAGTTACCTCAACAACTCGCGGCTGTACATAACACTTTCCACGTCTCGAATTTGAAGAAATGTTTTGCTAAAGAAGATCTCACTATTCCGTTAGATGAAATCGAAATCAACGAAAAACTCCAATTCATCGAAGAACCCGTCGAAATAATGGATCGTGAGGTTAAAAGACTTAAGCAAAACAAGATACCAATTGTTAAGGTTCGATGGAATGCTCGTAGAGGACCCGAGTTCACCTGGGAGCGTGAAGATCAGATGAAGAAGAAATATCCGCATCTATTTCCAGAAGATTCGTCAACACCTTCAACAGCTTAAAATTTCGGGACGAAATTTATTTAACGGGTAGGTACTGTAGTGACCCGAACTTTTCCATGTTTATATATATTAATTGAGATTGATGTTTACATGATTAAATGTTTCCAACATGTTAAGCAATCAAACTTGTTAAGACTTGATTAGTTGAAATAGGTTTCATATAGACAATTGACCACCCAAGTTGACCGATGATTCACGAACGTTAAAACTTGTAAAAAAACTATATGATGACACATATATGGTTATATATATAGTTAACATGATATTATGATAAGTAAACATATCATTAATTATATTAACAATGAACTACATATGTAAAAACAAGACTACTAACTTAATGATTTTGAAACGAGACATATATGTAACGTTTATCGTTGTAACGACATTTAATGTATATATATCATATTAAGAGATATTCGTACATCATAATATCATGATAATATAATAATTTAAAATCTCTTTTGTTATTATAAACATTGGGTTAACAACATTTAACAAGATCGTTAACCTAAAGGTTTCAAAACAACACTTACATGTAACGACTAACGATGACTTAACGACTCAGTTAAAATGTATATACATGTAGTGTTTTAATATGTATTTATACACTTTTGAAAGACTTCAATACACTTATCAAAATACTTCTACTTAACAAAAATGCTTACAATTACATTCTCGTTCAGTTTCATCAACAATTCTACTCGTATGCACCCGTATTCGTACTCGTACAATACACAGCTTTTAGATGTATGTACTATTGGTATATACACTCCAATGATCAGCTCTTAGCAGCCCATGTGAGTCACCTAACACATGTGGGAACCATCATTTGGCAACTAGCATGAAATATCTCATAAAATTACAAAAATATGAGTAATCATTCATGACTTATTTACATGAAAACAAAATTACATATCCTTTATATCTAATCCATACACCAACGACCAAAAACACCTACAAACACTTTCATTCTTCAATTTTCTTCATCTAATTGAACTCTCTCAAGTTCTATCTTCAAGTTCTAAGTGTTCTTCATAAATTCCAAAAGTTCTAGTTTCATAAAATCAAGAATACTTTCAAGTTTGCTAGCTCACTTCCAATCTTGTAAGGTGATCATCCAACCTCAAGAAATCTTTATTTCTTACAGTAGGTTATCATTCTAATACAAGGTAATAATCATATTCAAACTTTGGTTCAATTTCTATAACTATAACAATCTTATTTCAAGTGATGATCTTACTTGAACTTGTTTTCGTGTCATGATTTTGCTTCAAGAACTTTGAGCCATCCAAGGATCCATTGAAGCTAGATCCATTTTTCTCTTTTCCAGTAGGTTCATCCAAGGAACTTAAGGTAGTAATGATGTTCATAACATCATTCGATTCATACATATAAAGCTATCTTATTCGAAGGTTTAAACTTGTAATCACTAGAACATAGTTTAGTTAATTCTAAACTTGTTCGCAAACAAAAGTTAATCCTTCTAACTTGACTTTTAAAATCAACTAAACACATGTTCTATATCTATATGATATGCTAACTTAATGATTTAAAACCTGGAAACACGAAAAACACCGTAAAACCGGATTTACGCCGTCGTAGTAACACCGCGGGCTGTTTTGGGTTAGTTAATTAAAAACTATGATAAACTTTGATTTAAAAGTTGTTATTCTGAGAAAATGATTTTTATCATGAACATGAAACTATATCCAAAAATTATGGTTAAACTCAAAGTGGAAGTATGTTTTCTAAAATGGTCATCTAGACGTCGTTCTTTCGACTGAAATGACTACCTTTACAAAAACGACTTGTAACTTATTTTTCCGACTAGAAACCTATACTTTTTTTGTTTAGATTCATAAAATAGAGTTCAATATGAAACCATAGCAATTTGATTCACTCAAAACGGATTTAAAATGAAGAAGTTATGGGTAAAACAAGATTGGATAATTTTTCTCATTTTAGCTACGTGAAAATTGGTAACAAATCTATTCCAACCATAACTTAATCAACTTGTATTATATATTATGTAATCTTGAGATACCATAGACACGTATACAATGTTTCGACCTATCATGTCGACACATCTATATATATTTCGGAACAACCATAGACACTCTATATGTGAATGTTGGAGTTAACTATACAGGGTTGAGGTTGATTCCAAAATATATATAGTTTGAGTTGTGATCAATACTGAGATACGTATACACTGGGTCGTGGATTGATTCAAGATAATATTTATCGATTTATTTCTGTACATCTAACCGTGGACAACTAGTTGTAGGTTACTAACGAGGACAGCTGACTTAATAAACTTAAAACATCAAAATATATTAAAAGTGTTGTAAATATATTTTGAACATACTTTGATATATATGTATATATTGTTATAGGTTCGTGAATCAACCAGTGGCCAAGTCTTACTTCCCGACGAAGTAAAAATCTGTGAAAGTGAGTTATAGTCCCACTTTTAAAATCTAATATTTTTGGGATGAGAATACATGCAGGTTTTATAAATGATTTACAAAATAGACACAAGTACGTGAAACTACATTCTATGGTTGAATTATCGAAATCGAATATGCCCCTTTTTATTAAGTCTGGTAATCTAAGAATTAGGGAACAGACACCCTAATTGACGCGAATCCTAAAGATAGATCTATTGGGCCTAACAAACCCCATCCAAAGTACCGGATGCTTTAGTACTTCGAAATTTATATCATATCCGAAGGGTGTCCCGGAATGATGGGGATATTCTTATATATGCATCTTGTTATTGTCGGTTACCAGGTGTTCACCATATGAATGATTTTTATCTCTATGTATGGGATGTGTATTGAAATATGAAATCTTGTGGTCTATTGTTACGATTTGATATATATAGGTTAAACCTATAACTCACCAACATTTTTGTTGACGTTTTAAGCATGTTTATTCTCAGGTGATTATTAAGAGCTTCCGCTGTCGCATACTTAAATAAGGACAAGATTTGGAGTCCATGCTTGTATGATATTGTGTAAAAACTGCATTCAAGAAACTTATTTTGTTGTAACATATTTGTATTGTAAACCATTATGTAATGGTCGTGTGTAAACAGGATATTTTAGATTATCATTATTTGATAATCTACGTAAAGCTTTTTAAACCTTTATTGATGAAATAAAGGTTATGGTTTGTTTAAAAATGAATGCAGTCTTTGAAAAACGTCTCATATAGAGGTCAAAACCTCGCAACGAAATCAATTAATATGGAACGTTTTTAATCAATAAGAACGGGACATTTCAGTTACAATACATGATCCATCTTGTATAATCAGGGAATTGATTTTGATATGAGATAGATTATAGGATTTAGTTTGGTATTCTCCGATACATAATTTACATATGTATATATAATACCAAAATCCCATAAGTTACGGAGGAATTTTCGGAAAGTGTAAGACAGAGTTTACTGTAATAGATATGCTTAAGATACGAAATTTGTCCATACACTATCTATGCAATCAATGCAGTAAAACGTGTCTTAGGCTTAAGATAATAACAGGTAATTTCTGACAAGAAATAATAAGCAAAACTCGATAAAAACATATACAGTCATAGTCCAGACTCACTAATGCATCCTAACAATTACCAGTTAAACACACTAATGTAAATTCTGGTTCCCTATGACCTCAAGCTCTGATACCAACTGTGACGATCCTTCCAAATCTCTTTGGACGAATACATCATTCATTGATTTCATAGTGAGGTTTTGACCTCTATATGATACGTTTTGTAAACATTACATTCTTTTGAAAAGGCACACCATAAATGAATATATAAATCCAAGGTTTTCGACGTCTGATGATTTCTACATATAGACAATCACCGTATATAATAGTTTATAATACTACATACGTTGACAATGCAGTCAAAATAAGATACATTGTGATGATTTTGTGAATGCAAAGTTTTCTTGAATAAAGCATGTATGACTCCATACAGATAGCTTGTACAACGTATAAGTAAACAACGGAAGACTTCTAGGAACCTGAGAATAAACATGTTTAAAAGTGTCAACACAAAGGTTGGTGAGTTCATATTTAATGTTGCGCATAATCTGTATATAAAGGTGGATCACAAGATTTCAGTTGTTTCATCCGAAACGTTTATCAAAATATTCTACAAAATTGAGCACCCTGGTAACTAAACTTAACGTATATATAATTCGTACCCTTTATATAATCATCTTAATAATACACGCAAACCAACGTGTACGCTTCTCAAATTGCATACGTCCGTTAAAAGGCTAGTGCTCTAGCTCGGACGGGGATATCAAGCCCTATGATCAATATACTACTATTCGCGCCCACCAGTTCTTATAACCGGCAGCTACTAGTTACCAAAGCTAAGGGATTTTCGGTTCAAACTCGGTGTAGAATTTAGTAAGTACTTGTATCCATTGCGTTTAAAATAAAGTGCATGTATTCTCAGCCCAAAAATATATATTGCAAAAGCAATTAAAAAGGGAGCAAATGAAACTCACATTAGCAGCACATAAGGTCATTCACCGAAATGTGACCGAACTCGGAATGCAAAATAACCGTAGATCTCAACCTAGAGAACATTTGTTGGTCAATATATGTCTAACAAGCTAGGTCGGGTCATAGTGTATCACAATCCTAATGCTCGAGACCGACATACAAAAGGTAACAAAAGTCATCTCAAAAGTTAACCTTACCCAATATGATCTTTAAATCTATACATGTCTATTAACATAATATAAATCTTGATAATTGAATGAATTTATAGTTTATCAAACTCAAAATATTATTTATTTCAGGGGCTATGTTATATTTGAATTATCATGGCAATCGAACATGATTTTCATATAGTTTTCCAATACTTGGAAAATCAGATTATAGTGTTTATAAAGCTTTAAAACATGATAAGACAGTCAACTTTGACAATTGTTCAACAAGACGAGACGTGCCTTATATAGAAATTCATTTACTTGATTAGTAATATTTGAAAATCCAATTTATCAATCTTATAAACAAGTTGTTTAAATATCAATTACAGATTCAAAACCAATTTCAATTAATGTTAATTATAATTAAGTTAACCATAACTTTTAATCCGTTCATCGAAAACATACGATTTCTAAATGAAAAGTTATTAATTTTTCGACAAATTTTCAATGACATGAATATCATATACCTTTTATCAATAATATATGTATCAAATTCGTGATTCATCATAAACTATCTAACGACAAAATTAAAGCATACAAGTATGCATAAACATATATACTCGAGCACTAGACATGGATACACTATTAATATATAAAAGATAAGATATAAATGCTTACGTATCAATATTGTATAACAACCCACATTTTTCCATTCTGAATTTACTAAATTACCCTTAGGGTTTCAGTGTATTGTATCATTAGGGTTGTTATCCGGATAATAAATGACAAGAGATATTAATTTCTCGTAATAAATAAACCCTAACCCTAATTATTAATACGAAACCCTAACACATTTAATAATCATAACTCTAACCCTAATACTCTAAACCCTAATTATTCAAACCCTAACCTAAATAGTAATTAGTAATATAAACCCTAATTCTAATATTAATTAAGTACATTAATATTATGTATATATATGTGACTCATATTAATTTTGATATATATACTAACTTAGTAACAAAAAAAATGTATATAATAAGAAATGTGTCACAATTACAAATAATAAAAACTATAAGTTAGTAATTTAAAAATAAAAGTTTAATATTATTAAATACCAAAAGTATAGATAAATATATATAAATTTCGTAATTAAAAATTAATTAAAAATAAAAAGGAAATCCTAAAAAAATTCTAGAATGATCTTTTCATCATATCTACAATATATATATATATATATATATATATATATATATACATTTTTTTCTCGGCCGATACAAAAAAAAAAGAAAAAGGGGATAAAACATTTAATTTTTTTTTTAGCTTTCATAAAGGGATAAGATCTTGGGAAAATTTGACTAAGTGATTATTCAACATAATTCAAACTTGTATCCAGAAAATCTCGCCTTCTTCTACTGCTTTTAATTATTATTTTTATTTAATTTATCTTAACAAATTTATCTATAAATAAACTCTAGTCACTTCCAAATTTTTATCACACTCACAAAAAGAAATTCTCTCAACAAAAAAAAACTGCAGCGACTTTGAGGTATTACCTTACCCCATCTTCGTAATTTTTTTAATTTTTTTTTTTATGTTTCGGTTTATATTTTTTTATTTTATTAGTCGATTACCATTTAAATTCTATATTAATTTGAAATACAATATTAAAATTAATATGACCATACTATGATTAAAGTTATATAATATGGAATGTTATAAAATTTTTTTATAAATTATGTACTCTGATTTTATTTTAAATACAATTAAAAATGAAATTATAATATATATGTGTATATATTCGAATTAAATATGTACTAATTATATAATTGATAAAATAATTTTTACAGGCTTATTAATTATTATATGATATAAAATTGATCAGAAATAATTATTGTAGAATTTATAAATATTAAAAACGAATAATTAGGTATTATTGGAATATATATCGTATAACATGTAAAAATTAAAAGTAATTGTTATAAATACTTATAATTCATTATGGTAATTTTTACAGAAGCTATTAGTCATATAAATATTATTGAATACAAAAAATTAATTAAATTAACATTTTATATATTTATCCTATATTTAATAGTTATCGAATTAGTTTAATGAATAAAACGAATTTAAATTGAATAAAAATATTCATATCAGTTATTTTTGCTTAGGAAGTGTTTATAACAGTAGTAACATTTATAAAAATAATTATAATAAGTTTTGGAATATTAGTTATATTTAAATACGAATTAAATAGTGATTAAACACAAATACTGAGTGAAATTTGTAATAAATATTAAATAAAAATAATTATAAATATTTTTTATGAGATCTTTATAATTATAGAAAGCTGCAAAAATTATTAAAATAAATAAATAGGTCGATCTAGTATTTAATATGAATTTGTTTGTGATTAATTATTAACCGAGAGGAAAAGAAAAAGAAATACAAAATAAATACCAAAGTGTATTAAATCTGATAATACGAAATTTTTATATAATCATTAGGATGTATAGGTACTGTAAAAATTATAAAAATTATTTTTAAAGTAATTTATCTTATTTATTCAATTATAGGCCGAATTTAAAGAGTAAATGGTAAGAAAATATTAAATAAACAATATATTTATATAAAATTCGAATTTATAATTTTTATAACATATTTACAAAATATAGAACCTATAAAAAATATAAAATTATTTAATTGATTCGATTTAATATTTATTACCTAATTAACCTTGAATTATATAAATTGGATATATATAAAAAAAATAAAAATGGGAAATAAAATATAAAAATGAAATATATTTATTTTATAAGATTTTGCACAGTTTAAAATACCTAAATAAACTTATAAAAATTTTATTTATATTTATTTGGTATTTATTGTAATTAAAAATGAATTTAAGGAAATAAATAATAAGTATAATGTTTATAATATAAGTTAATAATAATAATACTAATACATTATTAATAAATACTTATATTATAACTTATTAAAATACTTTAGTTATTAATAATTAAAAGTTAATAATAATTAATAATACTAACCATAGTAATACATTAATAATGAAAAATTATAATGTAACTATTAATACCTTATTATAAGTATGATTTAAAAATGAATAATAAGTCATTAATAAATAAGTATAATATAACTTATATTATAATAATATGACTTAAACCTAAAGTGAAGGTTAATCAAAAGATAACGTACAAGTCATGAGAATTTCACCGCTACTTACGGTCGTAAGTGAATGATGTCTAGGTTGCCATTTATGGGTAAGCTTGTGGATCTCGAATGCCATGACTTAGATTCTGGTCAAGAGTCCTGGGCTCCCGGTTACATCTGGTCATTCCTGACTTATTTGATAGCAGTGAAGTTTGAGTAAAGTTGTACAACATCTTAAGAAAGATTATAACCCGAACTTCCTAAATTTGGAAACTTACTATAAATGGAAACTTTCCAAAAATAGTAACTTTTCGAAAATAGAACTCTTTTAGAAAACCATTATCATTAGTATAGTTACCATACTTATGTCCATTAGACAATATCTGCTCGTGCATTCTATCTCTAGGTTGAGATCTCGATCACGTTCGTCCGTTCAATCCTCTCATTTGTGGAATATCGCTTCTGTGCTATTTAAGGTGATTTCATAGCCCCATTTTCTTTTACTGCTTTTATATATATTGGGGTGAGACACATGCTATCTTTTAAATGTTTTACATGTTAGACACAAGTACAAAATCTTAAAATGCCATGTTATATGCTTAAGTCATATTAAATTCCCCTTAGAGTAATATCGTTAATTGCTATGTTTAGTGAGCTTACTTATTATGAATAGCGCTGTTGAGGGTAACGCCTCTGTCCATTAACCTATGGTTGTGGACACATAATAATGATTTGGGGCCAGAAAGAGCCTTGGGGTTACCGTTTAGTCTCGATATTACAATTCGGCATATATTTTAAAGATTGATATGATGAATGTCAATCTATTTTATTGAAATCTTGTGGTCTTAACAATTCATGAATAATTATAAACCTATGATATCACTCAACCTTTGTGTTGACTTTTTAAAGCATGTTTTGTCTCATGTAATTAAGCTGCTGATAATGTGGATTGCTAGCTTTACATGGAGTCTGCATAATACCATCATTTATTTTAGTTTCATTTAATACATTGTTATTTCAATGTAAAGACAATATTTACTTCCGCTGCAAATAAAGAAGTTTACTTTTATAAAACGTCTCATATAGAGTCGTTCTCGTTTATGTACAATACTTGTTTTGATATAATTGGTCACAAATACCCCCGGACCTATTTGGGGGTGTGACATATTGGTATCAGAGCCAGGTTGACTATAGAGAACCAGGATTGCATTTTATGTGTGCCTTATACAAATAGGTACCTTAGCAATGTAGGACTATACCTCTCCTTGACCTTAGTGCTTTTAATTAACACATTTACGTGTTATCTGCTTATACTTACATCCTTTATTTCTTTCTTAGAATGTCGAGCCGGTCAGGAAAATCAGTTAACTCTCCTAAGTACTCTCCAGCTACTCCACCACACTCCAATGACTCAGCAGACTCTGCTGATTCACCAAAGTATAAGCCAATGAGTACTCCTGAGTGGGAAGCTTACAAAAGTCTCCCAAACTACGACAGTGACTTCTCAGACTATGAGCCTGAAGAAGAGCCCACTCCTAAGGAGGCATCTCTAAAAAGAAAGCAACCAGAAACTGCTACTACTGATGAAGCCGGTCCATCAAAAAGGGCTAGCTCACCATTCTGTAATAACATGGAGCATGTGCTGAACAAATGTGATCTCATAAACCTTCAGCGCAGTAATGAAAAGTGTAAGAAAGCTTTACGTCGCCATGTTGCTCGAATTGAAGTGCGTTTAAACAGTTTGGAGAAAGAGAACAAGGTGTTGAAAGAGATCGTAATAGACTCCTTTGCCACTCAAACTGAGAAACTAGAGAAGCTTGTTCAAAACAACTTGAAGGGGTTGAGAGAAGAGATCTTGAAGGTAAAGGCTGATGAGGAACGTGGTACACGATGGGGAAAACAGTCCATGGCTTATTTGGAAAACGACATGGAGGCTAAAATGAAAGTGGAGAGAACCCGTGTCGATAATCGGTTTACTATGATGGACTACCATCTCAACGTGCTCGGAGGCAGGGTTGATAACTTCTATAACAACCTTGAGTACCTTGATGATAAGCAGAAGGAAAAGAATGAAAAAGTGGAGAAGTTCATGAAGGATGCCCAAAACACTTTCAAGGACAAAAAGAAGAAGGGTCCCGATCCGAAGTAGGAGTCATGTCTACTAGGATATCTATCCATGTTTTTCCATTCTGTAGTTATTAATTTTAAATTCATAGTTGAATGTAACGGCTTTGCCCGCGTATTTTCCTTTTCCTGTTCAGTGTAATAAAGAGGATTTTCCTCTAGAACTTATTAATAAAAGTTGTTATGTGTATTAATGACTTGCCTTGAATTTATTACTACAAGGGTTATATGAACTTAATGATCACCTGTCATAAAATGTTTAGACGTTACCACTCTATTCATCTAACTCGATTTGTCTATGTCTCTTGAAGGAAATGGTTCGCCCACGAGCTCCAGCTACTCCAACTTATACCTTAACTGCAGAACAATTTCAGCAGCTACTTGCTGCAGCTCAAGGCGGTGGTGCTGCTCAAGCTCCGCCCTACAATGTTACTTGCTCCTACAAAAATTTTATGGATTGCAAGCCTACATCTTACAACGGAACTGAAGGACCAATCGAATTGATTCGTTGGTTCGAGAAACTTGAATCCGTGTTTCGCATCAGCAACTGTTTAGAAGCTGATGTGTTAAGTATGCCACCCACACCCTTTCTGGGAGTGCTCTGACCTGGTGGAATGCCCATTGCCAAACTGTGGGGATTGATGTTGCTAACGCTACTCCATGGAATACCGTCAAAAGAATGATGACCGATAAGTACTGTCCTAGGAATCAGGTCCAGAAATTGGAGGCCGAATTCTATGGACACGTGGTAAAGAATGACGACATAGAGTCATACAATCATCATTTTCTGGAACTAGCATCCTTGTGTCCATCTATGGTCACCCCCTTATACAAGATGATAGAAAAGTATGTTGAGGGTCTACCTTCTGATATCCAGGGGAATGTTATATCTGCTGGTAAGGAAACTATTGAGGGTGCTATGCTGTTAGCCCAAGATTTAGTTATGGCTGCTAGAAGAAATAAGGCAATTAGTAAAACAGCTGAGGTAAAGACAGGGGATAACAAAAGAAAGTTTGACAATCAGAGTAATAGTCCCAGCCAGAACTCAGGTAAGAAGCCAGTTGATGGGAAACCTAGATGTAACCGATGTGAGAAAAACCACTATGGGAGATGTATGGTACCGTGCACCAACTGCAAGAAAACAGGTCATCTTGCCAAAAACTGTAGACTTCCTGCTGCTACAGCTTCAGCCGCAAAGGCCTATGTCCCTACCTGTTATGGTTGTGGGGAAAAAGGTCATATCAAGCCTAACTGTCTAAAGAAGAAAACTGATGCTGGTAATGCTAAAGGCAGGGCTTTTGTCATGACTACTGAAGAAGCCCGTGATGATGATGAAGTGATAACGGGTACGTTCCTTGTTAACAACTTCTACGCTACTGTTCTATTTGATTCTGGTGCTGATAGAAGTTATGTGTCTGCTGAATTTTGTGCCTTATTCACTGAAAAACCGCAAGCCTTAGAAATTAAGCGTCTTGTAGAAGTAGCAAATGGTAAACTTATGAAAGTAGAAAGTGTTTATAAAAATTGTGATCTGATTCTAGCCGACAAACACTTTAATATAGACTTGTTACCAGTCGAGTTGGGAAGCTTTGATGTAGTTGTAGGGATGGATTGGTTATCCCCAATAAAGGCGGGAATTATGTGCTTCGATAAAACCATTAACATTCCCCTTGAGAATGATGAAACCTTAATCATTCAAGGAGAAAAGAGTGGTTCGAAACTTAACCTCATTTCATGTATCAAAACCCGCAAGTACCTAATGAAAGGGTACCAAGCCATTCTAGGTCATGTAAAGGAAGTCAAACCAGATGAAAAACGAGTTGAAGATGTACCGATAGTTAGAGACTTTCCTGAAGTGTTTCCTGAGGAACTCCCTGGTCTTCCACCCCAAAGACAAGTTGAGTTTCAGATTGACTTAACTCCCGGTGCTGCACCTATTGCAAGGGCACCATACCGATTAGCTCCATCAGAGATGAAGGAATTATCCAACCAACTCCAGGAACTCTTAGACAAGGGTTTCATTCGTCCTAGTTCGTCTCCGTGGGGAGCACCCGTTCTCTTTGTTAAAAAGAAAGATGGCACGTTGAGAATGTGTATCAATTACCGTGAACTCAACAAGCTGACCATTAAGAACCGTTACCCACTTCCGCGTATTGATGATCTGTTTGAACAATTACAGGGTTCAAGTGTCTATTCGAAGATTGATCTTAGGTCGGGTTATCATCAATTGAGGGTCAAGGAAGCTGATGTTTCTAAGACTGCTTTTCGAACTCGTTATGGACACTACGAGTTTCTTGTCATGCCTTTTGGATTAACCAATGCTCCTACTGTATTCATGGATCTTATGAACCATGTATGCAAACCTTATCTTGACAAATTCGTGATCGTTTTCATCGATGATATCTTAATCTATTCCAAGAGCGAGAAAGAGCATGAGCAACATCTGCGATTAATTCTAGAACTCTTAAGGAAGGAACAGCTGTACGCCAAATTCTCCAAGTGTGAATTTTGGTTGAGAACCGTACAATTCCTCGGGCATGTAGTTGATAGTAATAGAATACATGTCGATCCTGCAAAAATCACCGCTATCCAGAACTGGGAAGTACCTAGAAGTGCGAAGCATATTCGTCAATTTTTGGGACTTGCTGGTTACTACCGAAGGTTTATCAAAGACTTTTCTCTTATAGCCAAACCTCTCACCAAGCTAACTCACAAGGGGAAGATATTCGAGTGGTCCGAGGAACAGGAATCTGCTTTCAAGATTCTGAAGGATAAATTGACCACAGCCCCGATTCTATCATTACCTGAGGGCACTGACGATTTTGTAGTCTATTGTGATGCCTCGAATCAAGGTTTCGGATGTGTTCTGATGCAACGTAAAAAGGTTATCGCCTATGCATCTAGACAGTTGAAGAAACATGAGAAGAACTATACCACACACGACTTGGAGTTAGGAGCTGTGGTATTTGCATTGAAGATGTGGAGACATTACCTCTATGGGGTTAGAATCACGGTGTTTACCGATCATAAAAGTCTTCAACATATTTTTGATTAGAATCAGCTTAACATGAGGCAAAGGCGTTGGATCGAGTTGTTAAATGACTACGACTGTGAGCTTAAATATCATCCTGGAAAGGAAAATGTAGTAGCCGATGCCCTTAGTAGAAAGGATCGTGCCAAACCAATCCGAGTCTGAGCTTTGAATGTGCGTATTCGTACTAATCTTACATCTCAAATCCATGAGGCACAACTTGAGGCATTGAAGGAGGAGAATGTCCAACTCGAGGGACTTAAAGGTCTCGAAAAGAAATTTGAAACCAAGGGAAACGGAACACGTTATTTCAGTGGCCGAATCTGGGTCCCAGTTTTTGGAAACATACGAGAACTAGTCTTGGATGAAGCACATAAGACTAGATATTCTATTCACCTAGGCTCTAGTAAAATGTATCATGATGTGAAACAGTTTTATTGGTGGCCTAACCTGAAATCAGACATTGCTACGTACGTTAGTAAGTGTCTGACTTGTTTGAAAGTCAAAGCCGAGCATCAGAAGCCATCTGGTTTACTTCAACAACCGAATATTCTACAGTGGAAGTGGGAATGCATCACTATGGATTTTATCACTAAGTTGCCCAAGACTTCTAGTGGCAATGTGTAACGACCCGCACTTTTTCGATTGTTCTATACTTATAAGATTAATATTTACATAAATTAAACCTTACCAACATGATAAGCAATCCAAATTTTTGAGACTTATGTTTTCGAAAAGAGTTTTACACAACGTTTGACCGTCTAGTTTGACCGATGATATCACGAACTATACAATATATGATAATTATACGTTTGTGTATATATATGTATATATACATATTTAACATGACCTAAGAATGTTTTAATATCTCATTTTGTATTAATAACAATAAGTTATAAGTATATTTTGAAACTACTAACTTAAGTTTTCAAAACGATAACCATACGTAACGTTATTTGACTTAAATACTAATGACCTATAATGTTTATACATATATCGTATAAGTAATGTATTTAATCACTTTTAAAGACTTAAATACATAAAACAATATAAGTATATTTATAAAAGATAACTATATTTGAATCCTCGTTCCGTTTTCTCAAAGATTTCTATACGTATACCTAGGGAATATGTACCCGTATCATACGCAGCTTCTAGATGTATTTACTATTGGTATATACCAATAAAAATCTGCTCCTTAGCAGCCTTAAATGATTAAGAAACATGTGGAACCAACCATTTGTCAAGTAGCATGAATTATTTAGCAAGAAAACAAAGTTAGGTATCTTTTTTTTCCTTTATAACCTAAAAACGTTTTTATGCATGCACACCATTTCTTCACCCCATTTTCTCATACTTACACTTCCATTTCTCTCTCAAAATACTCTTAACTTCATACTTGATCATCTCCAAGCATTTTCCCCATCATTTAGCTTCAAAAACAACACTTAAACCTCATAAGAAAACCTTACAAAAACACTTCAAGAAATCCTTCCAAGAACACCAACTTACTTCCAATATTTCATCCACTTCCATCACCCTTTTGGTTCTAGGTTCTTACTCCTCTTTTACAACAACCTTGTCCAAGGAACTTGAGGTAGAATCTATGTTCATAACCTTATTCGATTCATATATATATAGCTATCTTATTTTGTGGTATAAAATTTTAACAACAAGAACATAGTTTGGATGTTTTCAAACTTGTTTGCAAACTAAATTGATCCTTCTAACTTAACTTTTAAAATACTTCAAGACCTGTAATATATCTTAAATATATGCTAATTTAACAAGGTTTAACTTGGTTTTTCAAAGAACACCTTAAAAACTGTTTTTACGACGTCGGAGTGTAACCGGGGGCTGTTTTGGGTTGGATAATTAAAAACCATCTTAAACTTTGAATTGGAGGTTTATTTTCTGGAAAAATGATTTTTACTATGAATATGATAACACATAAAAATTTCATGATTTAACTCAAAGTATAAGTATTTTTAGAAAAATAATCATTTAAGGTTGTTTACATGATGGAAAATGATTAACTTCATAAGTTTCACTAAAGTTTGACCTATGCCGTGTGATTTTGAATACAAACTAAGGTATTTACAGTTCATAGTCTTAAAGAGGGACTCGATCCAAGGAGATGGCAAGTTGAATCAACGAAAACGGAGTTGTAACGAAGAAACTATGACCGAAACAAAATCGGATATCCAAGACTAGTTTAGCCACGAAAATAATTGGGAAAAATTAAATAAATCACATCTTTTTAAGTTAACATGATATTTTATATATATGTACTTATAATTCAATTTTATATGGTTCAGGATCACCCGTAAACAACACGAGAAGATTAATCATAAGATCCCATGATTGTACGCAACACGTCATTTGACAACACCGGTACTTTATGTACGCAACACGTCATTTGACAACACCGGTACCGTGGGTCAAGATTAATCTCGACCAATACATATACGATGGGGTTTTATTTATTTCGTTGGGGGTTTTATTTATTTCATTGCGGGTATATTAAACATCTAAAAATGAACCATTAAAATTGAATTACTAACAACGAACTGCTAACTACGGACTAAGGAATTATTCAAAGTATTAAAAGTATAACAAGTATATATATGTGACGTTTGTTTAAAAAGAAAAGGTATTGATATATTATATATGGATAGGTTCGTGATATCAACCGGAGACCAAGTCAAATTATATATATATCTTCAAGACGAAAGTGAGTATATAGTCCCACTTTTAAACTCTAAATATTTCGGGATGAGAATACATGTATTTTATGTTTTACGTTATGGACACAAGTAACTGAAAAATATATTCTACGTTGAGTTGTACCACTGGCATACTTCCCTGTAGCTTGGTAACTGTTATTTACAGCGGTATTGTAAACGCGAATCCTGTTGATAGATCTATCGGGCCTGACAACCCCAACCGGACTGGACGACCAGTATTCAACGGTTGCACAGTACTTCGTTTCATGACTACACTTGGTACGGTGTAGTAAGATTTCATAATAAAGGGAATATGCGACGTGATTAAATGTTAAGTATGGTTACCAAGTGCTCAACCACTTAGAATATTTTTATTAAACTGTTTATATACGAAATCTTGTGGTCTATATATATATATATTGCTGCCGGCATTAAACCTATATCTCACCAACTTTATGTTGACCTTTTAAAACATGTCTATTCTCAGGTGATTACTAAAGCTTCCGCTGCATTATGTTGAATTTGAGCAGGATCTTGCGTACGCATATTTGCGTCAAAAATAAAACTGCATACCCAAGGATTTGTGTTGTAAAATATGCTCGAAATCGTGTTGTTATCATTATATGTAAAGTTTGTAAGTCGAAGATTATCGCTAAACGATAATCATCTTTTTATTGTCTAAAGCTTGTAACAAAAATAATGGTTATGGTTTGTAATGTATAATATATGCAGTTTCTCTTTTAAAAATGTCGCATATAGAGGTCAATACCTCGCAATGAAATCATACGTTATCTAACACGTTCTTATGGTTAAGGACGGGTTATGACATGTGGTATCAGAGCGGTGGTCTTAGTGAACCAGGTTTGCATTAGTGTGTCTAACTGATAAGTCGTTAGGATACATTAGTAAGTCTGGACTTTGACCGGGTCTGATTTAAAAACCATTGCTTATCATTGTTGGTTAAAATTTATATGTAAATATTATGTAGTACTAATGGGTTAGTTGTTGTGTGATAGATGTCGGGCTCAAAACTTGTTATCACATTCAGCGACTCCGAACCAGAATCTTCAGATGGTGTTCCAGTCATTAACCTATCCGATGACGAAAATAATATCTTTGGGGAAGACTCACAAATTCCGGATGAACCGACTATAGAGAACCCGGAAAGTGAACCCGAGGAGGAAAGTGAACCCGAGGAGGAAAGTGAACCCGAGGAGGAAAGTGAACCCGAGGAAGAAATACAGGAAATTACAAAAGACAAGTTCGAACTAGGAAAGAAACGAAAGGCTAATGAATTAGAAAATTCAAATCCTGAGTTTAGTAAGGATGATGTGGCACCAACTCCACTAGACACTACCACCCCTATTCCCGCTATTCCTATTCGTTCTATCCCGGCATCCAGTTCTTCAGTCCCACAACCAAAATATAGGCAGACAGCCAGGATAAGCGTTAAGCGATTCTTTGAACCTAAACGTCCTAGAAAATAGACCAAACGATGCGCTGCCGTATTAAACCATGGGATCATATAATGTTTTGTATAATATTATTAGTGTGGTTTGCTTAATGTTCGATGTAAGATAAGCATATGTAAAATAGTGAAGTGTGAAATGCAATAATTTTCCATGGTTAAGTATTATTTAGATGGTAGTAATTGATTCTGTACTAAGCTATTAAGTATGGACATTAACGGGTAGGTACTACCCTAGATATAATTATAAAACGCTAATAAGAAGAAAAGGCTTTTATAATAATACCTGGTTCATATTATTAACAAGCTATAATGTACTATAAATACACACTACATCTATAATAATCCATGTGAATAATTATTTTCTTTCATTAGGAAATGGCGCGATTGAATCGAATGACGGAACAAGAAATCCAGGAACTCATCAATCAGCGAGTGAACGACAGAATGTTATGGGTCGAGGCTGCAAGAGGTGCTGCAGTTAACCCAAATCCTCGTGTGGGGTGCACTTACAAAACTTTTCAAGCTTGCAAGCCCTCATCATTCAGTGGAACAGAAGGACCGATCGGTTTAACCCGGTGGATAGAAAAGATGGAGACTGTGTTTAAAATAAGTGGTTGTGTTGAAAAGGACATGACCAAGTATGCATCGTGCACTTTACAAGATAGTGCACTCACATGGTGGAAAAATTATGTGAAGGCTGTAGGAGGAGATGTAGCTTATGATACTCCGTGGGAAGAATTCAAAACAATGTTAATCAACGAATATTGTCCAAGGAACGAGGTTAGGAAGTTGGAAGATGAGTTACGAAGTCTGAAGGTTATTGGTACTGAAATCACCAACTACAATCAGCGATTCATGGAATTAGTTTTGCTATGTCCTGAATTGGTTCCAACCGAAGAACGGAAGATTGAAATGTACAAAGATGGTTTGCCCAAAAAGGTCAAGGCAAATGTTACAGCATCGAAACCTAAGACAATTCATGATGCTATAACCATGGCAAACGAGCTAATGGATCAGGTCATCATGGATAAGAAAGTATCCAATACTGATGTGAAGGTATCAGGTAACAAAAGAAAGTGGAATGGAAATTATGATCGAGGTAACCAACAACAATCTTTTAAGAAACAAGAAATCACGCAAGGTGCGGGTAGTGGTTTAAGCTTTGGTTATAAAGGACAAAATCCTTTATGCAACCGATGCCACAAACATCACTCTGGTTACTGTAATGTGGTATGCAACAAATGTAATCGAAAGGGTCATCTTGCTGAAGATTGTAGGGCTCTCGTTACAAATACAAATGGTACCAAGACTCCTGCCACCAATGCAAATAGAACTGCTTTGGCTACCATTACTTGTTTTGGGTGTGGAAAACAAGGTCACTATAAGAGCCAGTGCCCTAATCCAGAGAAGAATATCGAACCTGCACATGGGAGAGCATTTGTTATTAATGCTAGAGAGGCATGTGAAGACCCGGAGCTTGTTACGGGTACGTTTACCATTAATAACTTATCCGCATCTATTATATTTGATACTGGTGCTGATAGAAGTTACGTGTGTAGAGACTTTCACGCTAAATTGAATTGTTCATCATTACCTCTAGATGCTAAGTACATGATTGAGTTAGCTAATGGTAAACTAATTAAAGCCGATAAAATTTGCCGTGATTGTAAAATAAATTTAGCCGGAGAAACATTTAAGATTGATTTGATACCCGTAGAATTAGGAAGTTTTGATGTAATAGTCGGCATGGACTGGATGTCCAAAATAGGAGCTGAAGTTGTGTGCGCCAAGAAGGCAATTCGCATTCCTCGTAAGAATAAAACGCCAGTAATGATTTATGGAGAGAAGGGTAACTCAAAGCTAAAACTCATTAGTTATTTGAAAGCTCAAAAGTGCTTGAAGAAAGGGTGCTATGCTATCTTAGCACATGTTAATAAAGTCGAAAAGAAAGAAAAAGAGAAGTGCATCAATGACGTGCCTGTGGCAAGAGATTTTCCTGAAGTATTTCCGGAAGAGTTGCCGGGATTACCTCCATTTAGATCTGTAGAATTTCAAATAGATCTTGTACCAGGAGCTGCACCGGTTGCCCGTGCTCCATATAGACTTGCACCGTCCGAGTTAAAAGAACTTCAGAGTCAGTTAAAAGAATTACTGGATCGTGGATTCATACGACCAAGTACTTCACCGTGGGGAGCTCCAATTTTATTCGTCAAGAAGAAAGACGGATCTTTCCGAATGTGTATAGATTATCGTGAATTAAATAAGTTAACTATCAAGAATTGGTATCCACTACCGAGAATTGACGACTTATTTGATCAACTCCAAGGATCATGTGTGTACTCGAAAATTGACCTAAGATCGGGCTATCATCAATTACGTGTCAAAGAAGTAGATATACCGAAAACTGCTTTTCGGACACGTTATGGTCATTACGAATTTTTGGTCATGCCGCTTGGGTTGACAAATGCGCCAGCTGTATTCATGGACCTCATGAATCGAGTTTGTAGTCCATATTTAGATAAGTTTGTTATCGTTTTCATTGATGATATTCTTATCTATTCCAAGAGTGAGCAAGAGCATGAGCAGCATTTAAGGTTGATATTAGAGTTGTTAAGAAAAGAACAGCTATATGCTAAATTTTCTAAATGTGCTTTCTGGTTGAAAGAAGTGCAATTTCTTGGCCACGTTGTTAGTAGCAAAGGAATTCAGGTTGATCCAGCAAAAATTGAAGCCATTGAAAAATGGGAGACTCCTAAGACACCAACGCAGATACGCCAATTTTTGGGTTTAGCCGGTTATTATAGAAGGTTTATTCAAGATTTTTCCCGAATAGCTAAGCCGTTGACAGCGTTAACGCAAAAAGGGAAGAAATATGAATGGACCTCTGAGCAGGAGAACGCATTTCAAATACTAAAGAAGGAGTTAACTACGGCGCCTATTTTATCGTTACCAGAAGGGAACGATGATTTTGAAATATATTGTGACGCTTCGCGACAAGGTTTTGGTTGCGTTCTTATGCAACGGAAGAAAGTTATTGCATACGCATCCCGACAATTGAAGATTCACGAGCGGAATTATACGACGCATGATCTAGAATTGGGAGCAGTTGTGTTTGCATTGAAGATGTGGAGACACTACTTGTATGGGGTTAAATTCACTGTGTTTACTGATCATAAAAGCCTTCAACATATTTTTGATCAAAAACAATTGAACATGAGGCAACGTAGGTGGGTCGAGTTAATAAACGACTATGATTGTGAAATTCGCTATCATCCCGGGAAAGCGAACGTGGTGGCCGATGCTTTAAGCAGAAAGGAACGAGAACCAATCCGAGTTCGAGCAATGAACATAAAAATTCGCATGAATCTCAACTCACAAATCAAAGAGGTTCAACAAGAAGCACTCAATAAAGAAAACATAAGAAATGAAATAATGAAGAAGTATGAGAAGCAACTCGTTATACGGGAAGACGGAATTCGATATTTTGCAAATCGTATTTGGGTACCGAAGTTGGGTGGATTAAGGAAGTTGATATTGAACAAGGCACATAAGACAAGATACTCGATACATCCTGGAGTCGGAAAGATGTATCAAGATCTTAAGACACGTTATTGGTGGCCTAATTTAAAGACAGACGTTGCAACATATGTTGGGGAGTGTTTAACTTGTTCCAAGGTCAAAGCAGAACACCAGAAGCTGTCAGGGTTACTTCAACAACCAGAAATCCCAGAATGGAAATGGGATGGTATTACCATGGATTTCATCATGAAGTTACCAAAGACTGTCTGGGGTTACGACACCATTTGGGTGATTGTTGATCGTCTCACTAAGTCTGCACATTTCTTGCCTATAAAGGAAACGGATAGAATGGAGAAACTATTACGATTGTATATAAAGGAAGTTGTTTCAAGGCATGGAATACCTATTTCCATTATATCCGATCGTGATAGTAGATTTACCTCAAAGTTCTGGCAATCACTACAGGAGGCACTAGGAACTCGTCTGGATATGAGTACCGCATATCATCCGCAAACCGACGGGCAGAGTGAAAGAACAATTCAGACTCTTGAAGACATGCTCAGGGCATGTGTGATCGATTTTGGAAACGGATGGGATAAATATCTACCATTAGCAGAATTCTCGTATAATAATAGTTATCATGCGAGCATTAAAGCTGCACCATTCGAAGCATTGTATGGAAGGAAGTGTAGATCTCCTATCTGTTGGAATGAAGTAGGAGATCGACATTTAACTGGTCCCGAGATCATACACGAAACGACTGAGAAGATAGTACAAATCAAGGAGAGATTGAAAACAGCCCGTAGTCGCCAAAAGAGCTACGCCGATGTCCGAAGGAAACCATTAGAGTTTCAGATCGGTGACATGGTTATGCTAAAGGTGTCACCTTGGAAAGGTGTAATACGTTTCGGTAAAAGAGGTAAACTGAACCCAAGATATGTAGGCCCGTTCAAGATCATCGAACGCATTGGACCGGTAGCTTATCGACTCGAGTTACCGCAACAACTCGCCGGAGTACATAATACCTTTCACGTCTCAAACCTTAAGAAGTGTCTTGCAAAGGAAGATCTCACCATTCCTCTTGAAGAAATCCATGTCGATGAGAAACTACAATTCATCGAAGAACCAATCGAAATCATGGATCGTGAAGTTAAACAGCTCAAGCAGAGCAACATACCGATCGTTAAGGTTCGTTGGAGTGCTAGAAGAGGTCCCGAGTTTACTTGGGAACGAGAGGATCAGATGAAACAAAAGTAACCACACTTGTTTCTCGATGACGCAAATAGGTACAATTTTAAAATTTCGGGACGAAATTTATTTAACGGGGAGGTAATGTAACGACCCGCACTTTTTCGATCGTTCTATACTTATAAGATTAATATTTACATAAATTAAACCTTACCAACATGATAAGCAATCCAAATTTTTGAGACTTATGTTTTCGAAAAGAGTTTTACACAACGTTTGACCGTCTAGTTTGACCGATGATATCACGAACTATACAATATATGATAATTATACGTTTGTGTATATATATGTATATATACATATTTAACATGACCTAAGAATGTTTTGATATCTCATTTTGTATTAATAACAATAAGTTATAAGTATATTTTGAAACTACTAACTTAAGTTTTCAAAACGATAACCATACGTAACGTTATTTGACTTAAATACTTATGACCTATAATGTTTATACATATATCGTATAAGTAATGTATTTAATCACTTTTAAAGACTTAAATACATAAAACAATATAAGTATATTTACAAAAGATAACTATATTTGAATCCTCGTTCCGTTTTCTCAAAGATTTCTATACGTATACCTAGGGTATATGTACCCGTATCATACGCAGCTTCTAGATGTATTTACTATTGGTATATACCAATAAAAATCTGCTCCTTAGCAGCCTTAAATGATTAAGAAACATGTGGAACCAACCATTTGTCAAGTAGCATGAATTATTTAGCAAGAAAACAAAGTTAGGTATCTTTTTTTTCCTTTATAACCTAAAAACGTTTTTATGCATGCACACCATTTCTTCACCCCATTTTCTCATACTTACACTTCCATTTCTCTCTCAAAATACTCTTAACTTCATACTTGATCATCTCCAAGCATTTTCCCCATCATTTAGCTTCAAAAACAACACTTAAACCTCATAAGAAAACCTTACAAAAACACTTCAAGAAATCCTTCCAAGAACACCAACTTACTTCCAATCTTTCATCCACTTCCATCACCCTTTTGGTTCTAGGTTCTTACTCCTCTTTTACAACAATCTTGTCCAAGGAACTTGAGGTAGAATCTATGTTCATAACCTTATTCGATTCATATATATATAGCTATCTTATTTTGTGGTATAAAATTTTAACAACAAGAACATAGTTTGGATGTTTTCAAACTTGTTTGCAAACTAAATAGATCCTTCTAACTTAACTTTTAAAATACTTCAAGACCTGTAATATATCTTAAATATATGCTAATTTAACAAGGTTTAACTTGGTTTTTCAAAGAACACCTTAAAAACTGTTTTTACGACGTCGGAGTGTAACCGGGGGCTGTTTTGGGTTGGATAATTAAAAACCATCTTAAACTTTAAATTGGAGGTTTATTTTCTGGAAAAATGATTTTTACTATGAATATGATAACACATAAAAATTTCATGATTTAACTCAAAGTATAAGTATTTTTAGAAAAATAATCATTTAAGGTTGTTTACATGATGGAAAATGATTAACTTCATAAGTTTCACTAAAGTTTGACCTATGCCGTGTGATTTTGAATACAAACTAAGGTATTTACAGTTCATAGTCTTAAAGAGGGACTCGATCCAAGGAGATGGCAAGTTGAATCAACGAAAACGGAGTTGTAACGAAGAAACTATGACCGAAACAAAATCGGATATCCAAGACTAGTTTAGCCACGAAAATAATTGGGAAAAATTAAATAAATCACATCTTTTTAAGTTAACATGATATTTTATATATATGTACTTATAATTCAATTTTATATGGTTCAGGATCACCCGTAAACAACACGAGAAGATTAATCATAAGATCCCATGATTGTACGCAACACGTCATTTGACAACACCGGTACTTTATGTACGCAACACGTCATTTGACAACACCGGTACCGTGGGTCAAGATTAATCTCGACCAATAAATATACGATGGGGTTTTATTTATTTCGTTGGGGGTTTTATTTATTTCATTGCGGGTATATTAAACATCTAAAAATGAACCATTAAAATTGAATTACTAACAACGAACTGCTAACTACGGACTAAGGAATTATTCAAAGTATTAAAAGTATAACAAGTATATATATGTGACGTTTGTTTAAAAAGAAAAGGTATTGATATATTATATATGGATAGGTTCGTGATATCAACCGGAGACCAAGTCAAATTATATATATATCTTCAAGACGAAAGTGAGTATATAGTCCCACTTTTAAACTCTAAATATTTCGGGATGAGAATACATGTATTTTATGTTTTACGTTATGGACACAAGTAACTGAAAAATATATTCTACGTTGAGTTGTACCACTGGCATACTTCCCTGTAGCTTGGTAACTGTTATTTACAGCGGTATTGTAAACGCGAATCCTGTTGATAGATCTATCGGGCCTGACAACCCCAACCGGACTGGACGACCAGTATTCAACGGTTGCACAGTACTTCGTTTCGTGACTACACTTGGTACGGTGTAGTAAGATTTCATAATAAAGGGAATATGCGACGTGATTAAATGTTAAGTATGGTTACCAAGTGCTCAACCACTTAGAATATTTTTATTAAACTATTTATATACGAAATCTTGTGGTCTATATATATATATTGCTGCCGGCATTAAACCTATATCTCACCAACTTTATGTTGACCTTTTAAAACATGTCTATTCTCAGGTGATTACTAAAGCTTCCGCTGCATTATGTTGAATTTGAGCAGGATCTTGCGTACGCATATTTGTGTCAAAAATAAAACTGCATACCCAAGGATTTGTGTTGTAAAATATGCTCGAAATCGTGTTGTTATCATTATATGTAAAGTTTGTAAGTCGAAGATTATCGCTAAACGATAATCATCTTTTTATTGTCTAAAGCTTGTAACAAAAATAATGGTTATGGTTTGTAATGTATAATATATGCAGTTTCTCTTTTAAAAATGTCGCATATAGAGGTCAATACCTCGCAATGAAATCATACGTTATCTAACACGTTCTTATGGTTAAGGACGGGTTATGACACAATGATACTATTTGGGTCATAGTGGATCGTCTTACTAAATCTGCACATTTCTTACCAATGAAGGAAACTGACAAGATGAAGAGATTGTCACAACTATACATTAAAGAGGTCATCTCCCGTCATGGAGTACTTATCTCTATCATTTCTGACCGCGACAGTCGATTCATTTCCAGATTCTGGAAATCTCTACAATCTGCACTTGGAACTCAACTCGACATGAGTACTGCTTATCATCCGCAAACCGACGGTCAAAGTGAACGGACCATCCAAACATTGGAAGATATGCTACGTGCTTGTGTTATCGATTTTGGCAAAGGATGGGATAGACATTTGCCTTTGGCTGAGTTTTCTTACAATAACAGCTATCACTCAAGTATTAAGGCTGCACTATTTGAGGCTTTATACGGGCGAAAATATAGATCTCCACTGTGCTGGGATGAACTTGAAGATAGACAGTTAACTGGTCCTGAAATCATACATGAAACTACAGAAAAGATCTTTCAGATTAAGAAACGATTAGAAACTGCCCGTAGCCGACAGAAAAGCTATGCTAATATTAATCGGAAAGATATAGAATTCCAAGTCGGTGATAAAGTCATGTTGAAAGTATCTCCTTGGAAGGGCGTTGTCCGTTTTGGCAAGAGAAGTAAACTTAGCCCACGATTTGTTGGACCTTTCAAGATTACTGAAAGAATTGGTCCTGTGGCGTATCGATTAGAATTACCCTCTGAGCTTAATAATGTACATGATGTATTTCATGTCTCGAATCTTAAAAAGTGTCTTGCTGATGACACACTTGTTATTCCATTGGATGATATCCGCATTGATGATAAAATGCATTTCGTTGAAGAACCGATAGAGGTTATGGATCGTGAGGTTAAAGGCTTGAAACAAAGTACTATTCCTATTTTTAAGATCCGCTGGAATTCACGAAGAGGCCCCGAATATACCTGGGAACGTGAAGACCAGATGAACCGGAAATATCCTCATCTTTTTCCAACCGCTGATGCATCGGAGGAGTCTTCCTGAAACTTCAGGACGAAGTTTAAATTAACGGGGAGGTACTATAACAACCCACATTTTTCCATTCTGAATTTACTAAATTACCCTTAGGGTTTCAGTGTATTGTATCATTAGGGTTGTTATCCGGATAATAAATGACAAGAGATATTAATTTCTCGTAATAAATAAACCCTAACCCTAATTATTAATATGAAACCCTAACACATTTAATAATCATAACTCTAACCCTAATACTCTAAACCCTAATTATTCAAACCCTAACCTAAATAGTAATTAGTAATATAAACCATAATTCTAATATTAATTAAGTACATTAATATTATGTATATATATGTGACTCATATTAATTTTGATATATATACTAACTTAGTAACAAAAAAAAATGTATATAATAAGAAATGTGTCACAATTACAAATAATAAAAACTATAAGTTAGTAATTTAAAAATAAAAGTTTAATATTATTAAATACCAAAAGTATAGATAAATATATATAAATTTAGTAATTAAAAATTAATTAAAAATAAAAAGGAAATCCTAAAAAAATTCTAGAATGATCTTTTCATCATATCTACAAAAAAAAAAAAATATATATATATATATACATATATATATATATACATATATATATATATACATATATATATATATATATATATATATATATATATATATATATATATATATATATATATATATACATATATATATATATATACATATATATATATATATATATATATATATATGTACATTTTTTTTCTCGGCCGATACAAAAAAAAAGAAAAAGGGGATAACATTAAATTTTTTTTTTTAGCTTTCATAAAGGGATAAGATCTTAGGAAAATTTGACTAAGTGATTATTCAACATAATTCAAACTTGTATCCAGAAAATCTCGCCTTCTTCTACTGCTTTTAATTATTTTTTTATTTAATTTATCTTAACAAATTTATCTATAAATAAACTCTAGTCACTTCCAAATTTTTATCACACTCACAAAAAGAAATTCTCTAAAAAAAAAAAAAAAAAAACTGCAGTGACTTTGAGGTATTACCTTACCCCATCTTCGTAATTTTTTTAATTTTTTTTGCGTTTCGGTTTATATTTTTTTTATTTTATTAGTCGATTACCATTTAAATTCTATATTAATTTGAAATACAATATTAAAATTAATATGACCATACTATGATTAAAGTTATATAATATGGAATGTTATAAATTTTTTTTTTATAAATTATGTACTCGGATTTTATTTTAAATACAATTAAAAACAAAATTATAATATATATGTGTATATATTCGAATTAAATATGTACTAATTATATAATTGATAAAATAATTTTTACAGGCTTATTAATTATTATATGATATAAAATTGATCAGAAATAATTATTGTAGAATTTATAAATATTAAAAACGAATTATTAGGTATTATTGGAATATATATCGTATAACATGTAAAAATTAAAAGTAATTGTTATAAATACTTATAATTCATTATGGCAATTTTTACAGAAGCTATTAGTCATACAAATATTATTGAATACGAAAAATTAATTAAATTAACATTTTATATATTTATCCTATATTTAATAGTTATCGAATTAGTTTAATGAATAAAACGAATTTAAATTGAATAAAAATATTCATATCAGTTATTTTTACTTAGGAAGTGTTTATAACAGTAGTAACATTTATAAAAATAATTATAATAAGTTTTGGAATATTAGTTATATTTAAATACGAATTAAATAGTGATTAAACACAAATACTGAGTGAAATTTGTAATAAATATTAAACATAAATAAAAATAATTATAAATATTTTTTATGAGATCATTATAATTGTAGAAAGCTTCGAAAATTATTAAAATAAATAAATAGGTCGATCTAGTATTTAATAAGAATTTGTTTGTGATTAATTGTTAACCGAGAGGAAAAGAAAAAGAAATACAAAATAAATACCAAAGTGTATTAAATCTAATAATATGAAATTTATATATAATCATTAGGATGTATAGGTACTGTAAAAATTATAAAAATTAATTTTAAAGTAATTTATCTTATTTATTCAATTATAGGCCGAATTTAAAGAGTAAATGGTAAGAAAATATTAAATAAACAATATATTTATATAAAATTCGAATTTATAATTTTTATAACATATTTACAGAATATAGAACCTATAAAAAATATAAAATTATTTAATTGATTCGATTTAATATTTATTACCTAATTAACCTTGAATTATATAAATTGGATATATATAAAAAAAATAAAAATGGGAAATAAAATATAAAAACGAGATATATTTATTTTATAAGATTTTGCACAGTTTAAAATACCTAAGTAAACTTATAAAAATTTTATTTATATTTATTTGGTATTTATTGTAATTAAAAACGAATTTAAGGAAATAAATAATAAGTATAATGTTTATAATATAAGTTAATAATAATAATACTAATACATTATTAATAAATACTTATATTATAACTTATTAAAATACTTTAGTTATTAATAATTAAAATTTAATAATAATTAATAATACTAACCATAGTAATACATTAATAATGAAAAATTATAATGTAACTATTAATACCTTATTATAAGTATGATTTAAAAATGAATAATAAGTCATTAATAAATAAGTATAATATAACTTATATTATAATAATATGACTTAAACCTAAAGTGAAGGTTAATCAAAAGATAACGTACAAGTCATGAGAATTTCACCGCTACTTACGGTCGTAAGTGAATGATGTCTAGGTTGCCATTTATGGGTAAGCTTGTGGATCTCGAATACCATGACTTAGATTCTGGTCAAGAGTCCTGGGCTCCCGGTTACATCTGGTCATTCCTGACTTATTTGATAGCAGCGAAGTTTGAGTAAAGTTGTACAACATCTTAAGAAAGATTATAACCCGAACTTCCTAAATTTGAAAACTTACTATAAATGGAAACTTTCCAAAAATAGTAACTTTTCGAAAATAGAACTCTTTTAGAAAACCATTATCATTAGTATAGTTACCATACTTATGTCCATTAGACAATATCTGATCGTGCATTCTATCTCTAGGTTGAGATCTCGATCACGTTCGTCCGTTCAATCCTCTCATTTGTGGAATATCGTTTCTGTGCTATTTAAGGTGATTTTATGGCCCCATTTTCTTTTACTGTTTTTATATATATTGGGGTGAGACACATGCTATCTTTTAAATGTTTTACATGTTAGACACAAGTACAAAATCTTAAAATGCCATGTTATTGTAGTGACCCGAACTTTTCCATGTTTATATATATTAATTTAGATTGATATTTACATGATTAAATGTTTCCAACATGTTAAGCAATCAAACTTGTTAAGAATTGATTAATTGAAATATGTTTCATATAGACAATTGACCACCCAAGTTGACCGGTGATTCACGAACGTTAAAACTTGTAAAAACTATATGATGACATATATATGGATATATATATATATATATATATATATATATATATATATATATATATATATATATATATATATATATATATATATATATATATATATATATATATATATATATATATATATATATATATATATATATATATATATATATAGTTAACATGATACTATGATAAGTAAACATATCATTAAGTATATTAACAATGAACTACATATGTAAAAACAAGACTACTAACTTAATGATTTTTAAACGAGACATATATGTAACGATTATCGTTGTGAAGACATTTAATGTATATATATCATATTAAGAGATATTCATACATGATAATATCATGATAATATAATAATTTAAAATCTCATTTGATATTATAAACATTGGGTTAACAACATTTAACAAGATCGTTAACCTAAAGGTTTCAAAACAACACTTACATGTAACGACTAACGATGACTTAACGACTCAGTTAAAATGTATATACATGTAGTGTTTTAATATGTATTTATACACTTTTGAAAGACTTCAATACACTTATCAAAATACTTCTACTTAACAAAAATGCTTACAATTACATCCTCGTTCAGTTTCATCAACAATTCTACTCGTATGCACCCGTATTTGTAATCGTACAATACACAGCTTTTAGATGTATGTACTATTGGTATATACACTCCAATGATCAGCTCTTAGCAGCCCATGTGAGTCACCTAACACATGTGGGAACCATCATTTGGCAACTAGCATGAAATATCTCATAAAATTACAAAAATATGAGTAATCATTCATGACTTATTTACATGAAAACAAAATTACATATCCTTTATATCTAATCCATACACCAACGACCAAAAACACCTACAAACACTTTCATTCTTCAATTTTCTTCATCTAATTGATCTCTTTCAAGTTCTATCTTCAAGTTCTAAGTGTTCTTCATATATTCTACAAGTTCTAGTTACATAAAATCAAGAATACTTTCAAGTTTGCTAGCTCACTTCCAATCTTGTAAGGTGATCATCCAACCTTAAGAAATCTTCGTTTCTTACAGTAGGTTATCATTCTAATACAAGGTAATAATCATATTCAAACTTTGGTTCAATTTCTATAACTATAACAATCTTATTTCAAGTGATGATCTTACTTGAACTTGTTTTCGTGTCATGATTCTGCTTCAAGAACTTCGAGCCATCCAAGGATCCGTTGAAGCTAGATCCATTTTTCTCTTTTCCAGTAGGTTTATCCAAGGAACTTAAGGTAGTAATGATGTTCATAACATCATTCGATTCATACATATAAAGCTATCTTATTCGAAGGTTTAAACTTGTAATCACTAGAACATAGTTTAGTTAATTCTAAACTTGTTCGCAAACAAAAGTTAATCCTTCTAACTTGACTTTTAAAATCAACTAAACACATGTTCTATATCTATATGATATGCTAACTTAATGATTTAAAACCTGGAAACACGAAAAACACCGTAAAACCGGATTTACGCCGTCGTAGTAACACCGCGGGCTGTTTTGGGTTAGTTAATTAAAAACTATGATAAACTTTGATTTAAAAGTTGTTATTCTGAGAAAATGATTTTTATTATGAACATGAAACTATATCCAAAAATTATGGTTAAACTCAAAGTGGAAGTATGTTTTCTAAAATGGTCATCTAGACGTCGTTCTTTCGACTGAAATGACTACCTTTATAAAAACGACTTGTAACTTATTTTTATGACTATAAACCTATACATTTTCTGTTTAGATTCATAAAATAGAGTTCAATATGAAACCATAGCAATTTGATTCACTCAAAACGGATTTAAAATGAAGAAGTTATGGGTAAAACAAGATTGGATAATTTTTCTCATTTTAGCTACGTGAAAATTGGTAACAAATCTATTCCAACCATAACTTAATCAACTTGTATTGTATATTATGTAATCTTGAGATACCATAGACACGTATACAATGTTTCGACCTATCATGTCGACACATCTATATATATTTCGGAACAACCATAGACACTCTATATGTGAATGTTGGAGTTAGCTATACAGGGTTGAGGTTGATTCCAAAATATATATAGTTTGAGTTGTGATCAATACTGAGATACGTATACACTGGGTCGTGGATTGATTCAAGATAATATTTATCGATTTATTTCTGTACATCTACCTGTGGACAACTAGTTGTAGGTTACTAACGAGGACAGCTGACTTAATAAACTTAAAACATCAAAATATATTAAAAGTGTTGTAAATATATTTTGAACATACTTTGATATATATGTATATATTGTTATAGGTTCGTGAATCAACCAGTGGCCAAGTCTTACTTCCCGGCGAAGTAAAAATCTGTGAAAGTGAGTTATAGTCCCACTTTTAAAATCTAATATTTTTGGGATGAAAATACATGCAGGTTTTATAAATGATTTACAAAATAGACACAAGTACGTGAAACTACATTCTATGGTTGAATTATCGAAATTGAATATGAACCTTTTTATTAAGTCTGGTAATCTAAGAATTAGGGAACAGACACCCTAATTGACGCGAATCCTAAAGATAGATCTATTGGGCCTAACAAACCCCATCCAAAGTACCGGATGCTTTAGTACTTCGAAATTTATATCATATCCGAAGGGTGTCCCGGAATGATGGGGATATTCTTATATATGCATCTTGTTAATGTCGGTTACCAGGTGTTCACCATATGAATGATTTTTATCTCTATGTATGGGATGTGTATTGAAATATGAAATCTTGTGGTCTATTATTATGATTTGATATATATAGGTTAAACCTATAACTCACCAACATTTTTGTTGACGTTTTAAGCATGTTTATTCTCAAGTGATTATTAAGAGATTCCGCTGTCGCATACTTAAATAAGGACGAGATTTGGAGTCCATGCTTGTATGATATTGTGTAAAAACTGCATTCAAGAAACTTATTTTGTTGTAACATATTTGTATTGTAAACCATTATGTAATGGTCGTGTGTAAATAGGATATTTTAGATTATCATTATTTGATAATCTACGTAAAGCTTTTTAAAACCTTTATCTATGAAATAAAGGTTATGGTTTGTTTTAAAAATGAATGCAGTCTTTGAAAAACGTCTCATATAGAGGTCAAAACCTCGCAACGAAATCAATTAATATGGAACGTTTTTAATCTATAAGAACAGGACATTTCAGTTGGTATCCGAGCGTTGGTCTTAGAGAACCAGAATTTTGCATTAGTGTGTCTTATCGAGTTTGTTAGGATGCATTAGTGAGTCTGGACTTCGACCGTGTTTACTTGAAAAATGATTGCTTAACAAATTTTGTTGGAAACTATATATTTTTAACATGTGAATATTATGTGATATATTAATCTCTTAAAGCGTTTGATATTATGTGATAGATGTATACCTCTAGAACAAGTCCCATTGACTCACCTAATAATAATGAAGAGTCAAATGTAAATTGGAATGATTCGTGGACTGATTCACAAGTTCCCGAAGAGGAACCGGAAGAAGAGTCGGAACCGGAAGAAGAATCTGAACCGAAAGAAGAATCGGAACCGGATGAAGAAATAGAACCGGTGGGGGAAATAATAAAACGGTTAAGTAAAAGAAAATCCTCAACCAACCGGCCAAGGTTAATTATGGTCAATGGTGTTTCCGCCAAGGAAGCAAAATATTGGGAGGATTACCAATTCTTCGATGAATCGGATTCCGACGAGAATTCCGATGATGTTATAGAAATTACCCCAACTGAATTTAAAAAGGCAAAAGAAAATGATAAGGGAAAGGGCATAAAAATAGAGAAATCTAATTCCAACCCCGATGAACTTTATATGTATCGTCTACCCCCGAAGTCCTTAAGTTGTAACAATGACCCGGGAACCTCTAAACCACCAGGTTTTTCTAAACTAATGTGGAAAACGACGGCTCGTATTAGGGGAACATCATATATCCCTAGAAACTTGGCAAAACGAACCAAAACCGAAGAAGAAGAAACAAGCGAGTCGGAATAAGATAGTTGTATTCGTGTGGTGTAATATATGTAATATAGTGTGCTTATGCTTTATGATATATGTAAAAATTGCTTGTATTAATAAGTATTTTTTTTATGAATCTAACTCTTGTCTATTTTACAGTATAAAAACACAAAATGGATAGACAACCCAATATTTTAAGAGACCTTCCCGGAGACATGATTGATGAAATCTTGTCTAGAGTCGGTCAGAATTCTTCGGCACAACTATTTAAGGCAAGATTAGTTTGTAAGACATTCGAAGAACGTTCCAAGAATGCCTTGGTTTATAAAAGGCTTTCGTTCGAAAGATGGGGGATATCACATTGGGAAATCCATAAGTTACGATGTGTTTACTTTGATGCATATATTGCGGGGAACCCAAATGCTATTTTACGCAATGGGTTAAGAAATTATTTTGACTCAATATATCCGAATATTGGACTTCGTGATTTAGAAAAAGCGGCTAACATGCAACATAAAGAAGCGTGTTATGCTTACGGATTAGTAATGTTCGCTTCTCACCAAAGTGAGAACAAGAACATCGGGCTACAACTATTAAACAAAAAGTTTCCACAAGTGACGGAGTCGGTAATTGGGGTAAGAAATGAGGTTTTTAGATTGTTACGGGACTGTTGGACATTACGTAACCCTCGTCCCTTTGACGACGTTACAACACGTTGTCTTATCAACGGCCATAACGGTTATGTTCCACAAGACCAAGGATGGGAAGTAATCCTAGTAAAACCAGAATGCATGACTTGTTTCTGGACGTATGAATTACGTGTCTTTATTGCCTTTGCTGAACGACTTGTGTACTAGCTAGAATTATCTTCACAACCATCTTGTATCAAATTTATTATGTGCTATATTTCATGCTATATGTAAAATAAGCTGTATTGTAACTTTGTAAAATATTGTGTAAAAGTTTGAACGCGAAATATTATTATAATCAGTTTTCATATAGAATTGTAGTAGTTGAATTGTATATTAGCTACTAAGTATGAACTTAACGGGTAGGTACTACCCGAATTTAAACTTATAAAACGCTAATATGAAGAAAAAGCTTTTATAAATGAGTTCATATTATGCTACTAAATACTATTAACTACTCTTAATATTCTGTATGATTAACTTGTTCCATTTGACTATTTTGAAGGAAATGGCACCGACTACTCGACACACCATGAATATGAATGAAGAGGAATTCCGTACTTTTCTAGCTTCAAACATAGCCGCAGTACAGGCTGCGCTACATACCAACAATAACCTTGGATCTAGCAGTACAGGAAATCGTGTAGGATGCACCTACAAAGAATTCACTTCCTGCAAACCTTTGGAATTTGATGGAACCGAAGGACTGATCGGATTGAAACGGTGGACCGAGAAGGTCGAATCGGTGTTTGCCATAAGTAAGTGTACTGAAGAGGACAAAGTGAAGTACGCTACGCATACCTTCACAGGTTCAGCGTTAACATGGTGGAATACCTATCTAGAGCAAGTGGGACAAGACGGTGCGTACGCACTACCGTGGTCAGCATTCAAGCGCTTGATGAACGAGAAGTACCGTCCCAGAACCGAGGTCAATAAGCTCAAGACAGAACTTAGAGGGTTACGAACCCAAGGATTTGATATTACCACGTACGAAAGACGATACACAGAATTGTGCCTATTGTGTCCGGGAGCATTCGAAGATGAGGAAGAGAAGATCGACGCGTTTGTGAAAGGATTACCGGAAAGAATCCAAGAAGATATAAGTTCACACGAGCCCGCCTCCATACAATAGGCATGTAGAATGGCTCACAAACTAGTGAACCAGATTGAAGAAAGAATTAAAGAACAGAGTGCTGAAGAGGCCAATGTGAAGCAAGTCAAAAGAAAGTGGGAGGAAAACGGTGATAAGAATCACCAATACAACAACAACAGCAATTACAACAATAATCGCAACAATTATCCCAACAATCGCAACATCAATCGCAACTACAACAAACGGCCTAACAACAACAACAACAACAACAACAATAACAACAACAGCAACTACAACAATCATCCCAACAACAATAATAACCGCAACAACAACAACAATCAGAAGCAGCTATGCCAAAGGTGTGAAAAGTATCACTCGGGGTTCTGCACCAAATTTTGCAACAAGTGTAAAAGAAATGGTCATAGCGCGGTGAAGTGTGAGGTCTACGGACCAGGGGTTAATAGAACGAAAGGAACAAATGGTGTCGGAACGAGTAATGGCGGAGCAAGTAGTGTCGGAGCAAGTTATGCCAATGTAGTTTGTTATAAATGTGGAAAACTGGGCCACATTATTAGAAATTGCCCGAACCAGGAGAACACGAATGGACAAGGCCGTGGAAGATTTTTCAATATTAATGCGGCAGAGGCACAGGAAGACCCGGAGCTTGTTACGGGTACGTTTCTTATTGACAATAAATCTGCTTACGTTTTATTTGATTCGGGTGCGGATAGAAGCTATATGATTAGAGATTTTTGTGCTAAATTAAGTTGTCCATTGACGCCTTTGGATAGTAAATTTTTACTCGAATTAGTAAATGGTAAATTAATTTCAGCAGATAATATATTTCGGAATCAAGAAATTAAACTGGTTAGCGAAACATTTAAGATTGATTTGATACCAGTAGAGTTAGGGAGTTTTGATGTGATAATCGGTATGTACTGGTTGAAAGAAGTGAAAGCAGAGATCGTTTGTTACAAAAATGCAATTCACATTATACGAGAAAAAGGAAAACCCTTAATGGTGTACGGAGAAAAGGGCAACACGAAGCTACATCATATTAGTAATTTGAAGGCACAAAAACTAATAAGAAAAGGTTGCTATGCTGTTCTAGCACACGTCAAGAAAGTACAAACTGAAGAAAAGAGCATCAATGATGTTCCCATTGCAAAAGAATTTCCCGATGTATTTCCGAAAGAATTACTGGGATTACCCCCACATCGATCCGTTGAATTTCAAATAGATCTTGTACCAGGAGCTGCACCAATAGCTCGTGCTCCTTACAGACTCGCACCCAGCGAGATGAAAGAACTGCAAAGCCAATTACAAGAACTTTTAGAGCGTGGTTTCATTCGACCAAGCACATCACCGTGGGGAGCTCCTGTTTTGTTTGTCAAGAAGAAAGATGGTACATTCAGGTTGTGTATCGACTACCGAGAGTTGAACAAACTTACCATCAAGAACCGCTACCCACTACCGAGAATCGACGACGTATTTGATCAACTACAAGGCTCGTCTGTTTATTCAAAGATTGACTTACGTTCCGGGTATCATCAAATGCGGGTGAAAGAAGATGATATTCCAAAGACTGCTTTCAGAACACGTTACGGTCATTACGAGTTTATGGTCATGCCGTTTGGTTTAACTAATGCACCAGCTGTGTTCATGGACCTTATGAACCGAGTGTGTGGACCATACCTTGACAAGTTTGTCATTGTTTTCATTGATGACATACTTATTTACTCAAAGAATGACTAAGAACACGGTGAACATTTGAGAAAGGTGTTAGAAGGTATTAAGGTGGATCCGGCAGAGATAGAAACTGTTGAAAAGTGGGAAACCCCGAAAATTCCGAAACACATACGCCAGTTTTTAGGACTAGCTGGTTACTACAAAAGGTTCATCCAAGACTTTTCCAGAATAGCAAAACCCTTAACTGCATTAACGCATAAAGGGAAGAAATTTGAATGGAAAGATGAACAAGAGAAAGCGTTTCAGTTATTGAAGAAAAAGCTAACTACGGCACCTATATTGTCATTGCCTGAAGGGAATGATGATTTTGTGATTTATTGTGACGCATCAAAGCAAGGTTTCGGTTGTGTATTAATGCAAAGAACGAAGGTGATTGCTTATGCATCTAGACAATTGAAGATTCACGAACAAAATTATACGACGCATGATTTGGAATTAGGCGCGGTTGTTTTTGCATTAAAGACTTTGAGGCACTACTTATATGGGGTCAAAAGTATTATATATACCGACCACAAAAGTCTTCAACACATATTTAATCAGAAACAACTGAATATGAGGCAGCGCAGGTGGATTAAATTATTGAATGATTACGACTTTGAGATTCGGTACCACCCGGGGAAGGCAAAGGTGGTAGCCGATGCCTTGAGCAGGAAGGACAGAGAACCCATTCGAGTAAAATCTATGAATATAATGATTCATAATAACCTTACTACTCAAATAAAGGAGGCGCAACAAGGAGTTTTAAAAAAGGGAAATTTAAAGGATGAAATACCCAAAGGATCGGAGAAGCATCTTAATATTCGGGAAGACGGAACCCAGTAAAGGGCTGAAAGGATTTGGGTACCAAAATTTGGAGATATGAGAGAAATGGTACTTAAAGAAGCTCATAAAACCAGATACTCAATACATCCTGGAACGGGGAAGATGTACAAGGATCTCAAGAAACATTTTTGGTGGCCGGGTATGAAAGCCGATGTTGCTAAATACGTAGGAGAATGTATGACGTGTTCTAAGGTCAAAGCTGAGCATCAGAAACCATCAGGTCTACTTCAACAACCCGAAATCCCGGAATGGAAATGGGAAAACATTACCATGGATTTCATCACTAAATTGCCAAGGACTGCAAGTGGTTTTGATACTATTTGGGTAATAGTTGATCGTCTCACCAAATCAGCACACTTCCTGCCAATAAGAGAAGATGACAAGATGGAGAAGTTAGCACGACTGTATTTGAAGGAAGTCGTCTCCAGACATGGAATACCAATCTCTATTATCTCTGATAGGGATGGCAGATTTATTTCAAGATTCTGGCAGACATTACAGCAAGCATTAGGAACTCGTCTAGACATGAGTACTGCCTATCATCCACAAACTGATGGGCAGAGTGAAAGGATGATACAAACGCTTGAAGACATGCTACGAGCATGTGTTATTGATTTCGGAAACAGTTGGGATCGACATCTACCGTTAGCAGAATTTTCCTACAACAATAGCTACCATTCAAGCATTGAGATGGCGCTGTTTGAAGCACTTTATGGTAGAAAGTGCAGGTCTCCGATTTGTTAGAGTGAGGTGGGGGATAGACAGATTATGGGTCCGAAGATTATACAAGAAACTACCGAGAAGATCATCCAAATTCAACAACGGTTGAAAACCGCCCGAAGTCGACAAAAGAGCTACGCTGACATTAAAAGAAAAGATATAGAATTTGAAATTGGAGAGATGGTCATGCTTAAAGTTGCACCTTGGAAAGGCGTTGTTCGATTTGGTAAACGAGGAAAATTATATCCAAGGTATATTGGACCATTCAAGATTATTGATCGTGTCGGACCAGTAGCATACCGACTTGAGTTACCTCAACAACTCGCGGCTGTACATAACACTTTCCACGTCTCGAATTTGAAGAAATGTTTTGCTAAAGATGATCTCACTATTCCGTTAGATGAAATCCAAATCAACGAAAAACTTCAATTCATCGAAGAACCCGTCGAAATAATGGATCGTGAGGTTAAAAGACTTAAGCAAAACAAGATACCAATTGTTAAGGTTCAATGGAATGCTCGTAGAGGACTCGAGTTCACCTGGGAGCGTGAAGATCAGATGAAGAAGAAATACCCGCATCTATTTCCAGAAGATTCGTCAACACCTTCAACAGCTTAAAATTTCGGGACGAAATTTATTTAACGGGTAGGTACTGTAGTGACCCGAACTTTTCCATGTTTATATATATTAATTGAGATTGATATTTACATGATTAAATGTTTTCAACATGTTAAGGAATCAAACTTGTTAAGACTTGATTAATTGAAATATGTTTCATATAGACAATTGACCACCCAAGTTGACCGGTGATTCACGAACGTTAAAACTTGTAAGTAAACATATCATTAAGTATATTAACAATGAACTACATATGTAAAAACAAGACTACTAACTTAATGATTTTTAAACGAGACATATATGTAACGATTATCGTTGTAAAGACATTTAATGTATATATATCATATTAAGAGATATTCATACATGATAATATCATGATAATATAATAATTTAAAATCTCATTTGATATTATAAACATTGGGTTAACAACATTTAACAAGATCGTTAACCTAAAGGTTTCAAAACAACACTTACATGTAACGACTAACGATGACTTAACGACTCAGTTAAAATGTATATACATGTAGTGTTTTAATATGTATTTATACAATTTTGAAAGACTTCAATACACTTATCAAAATACTTCTACTTAACAAAAATGTTTACAATTACATCCTCGTTCAGTTTCATCAACAATTCTACTCGTATGCACCCGTATTCGTACTCGTACAATACACAGCTTTTAGATGTATGTACTATTGGTATATACACTCCAATGATCAGCTCTTAGCAGCCCATGTGAGTCACCTAACACATGTGGGAACCATCATTTGGCAACTAGCATGAAATATCTCATAAAATTACAAAAATATGAGTAATCATTCATGACTTATTTACATGAAAACAAAATTACATATCCTTTATATGTAATCCATACACCAACGACCAAAAACACCTACAAACACTTTCATTCTTCAATTTTCTTCATCTAATTGATCTCTCTCAAGTTCTATCTTCAAGTTCTAAGTGTTCTTCATATATTCTACAAGTTCTAGTTACATAAAATCAAGAATACTTTCAAGTTTGCTAGCTCACTTCCAAGCTTGTAAGGTGATCATCCAACCTCAAGAAATCTTTGTTTCTTACAGTAGGTTATCATTCTAATACAAGGTAATAATCATATTCAAACTTTGGTTCAATTTCTATAACTATAACAATCTTATTTCAAGTGATGATCTTACTTGAACTTGTTTTCGTGTCATGATTCTGCTTCAAGAACTTCGAGCCATCCAAGGATCCGTTGAAGCTAGATCCATTTTTCTCTTTTCCAGTAGGTTTATCCAAGGAACTTAAGGTAGTAATGATGTTCATAACATCCTTCGATTCATACATATAAAGCTATCTTATTCGAAGGTTAAACTTGTAATCACTAGAACATAGTTTAGTTAATTCTAAACTTGTTCGCAAACAAAAGTTAATCCTTCTAACTTGACTTTTAAAATCAACTAAACACATGTTCTATATCTATATGATATGCTAACTTAATGATTTAAAACCTGGAAACACGAAAAACACCGTAAAACCGGATTTACGCCGTCGTAGTAACACCGCGGGCTGTTTTGGGTTAGTTAATTAAAAACTATGATAAACTTTGATTTAAAAGTTGTTATTCTGAGAAAATGATTTTTATTATGAACATGAAACTATATCCAAAAATTATGGTTAAACTCAAAGTGGAAGTATGTTTTCTAAAATGGTCATCTAGACGTCGTTCTTTCGACTGAAATGACTACCTTTACAAAAACGACTTGTAACTTATTTTTCTGACTATAAACCTATACTTTTTCTATTTAGATTCATAAAATAGAGTTCAATATGAAACCATAGCAATTTGATTCACTCAATACGGATTTAAAATGAAGAAGTTATGGGTAAAACAAGATTGGATAATTTTTCTCATTTTAGCTACGTGAAAATTGGTAACAAATCTATTCCAACCATAACTTAATCAACTTGTATTGTATATTATGTAATCTTGAGATAGCATAGACACGTATACAATGTTTCGACCTATCATGTCGACACATCTATATATATTTCGGAACAACCATAGACACTCTATATGTGAATGTTGGAGTTAGCTATACAGGGTTGAGGTTGATTCTAAAATATATATAGTTTTAGTTGTGATCAATACTGAGATACGTATACACTGGGTCGTGGATTGATTCAAGATAATATTTATCGATTTATTTCTGTACATCTAACTGTGGACAACTAGTTGTAGGTTACTAACGAGGACAGCTGACTTAATAAACTTAAAACATCAAAATATATTAAAAGTGTTGTAAATATATTTTGAACATACTTTGATATATATGTATATATTGTTATAGGTTCGTGAATCAACCAGTGGCCAAGTCTTACTTCCCGACGAAGTAAAAATCTGTGAAAGTGAGTTATAGTCCCACTTTTAAAATCAAATATTTTTGGGATGAGAATACATGCAGGTTTTATAAATGATTTACAAAATAGACACAAGTACGTGAAACTACATTCTATGGTTAAATTATCGAAATCGAATATGTCCCTTTTTATTAAGTCTGGTAATCTAAGAATTAGGGAACAGACACCCTAATTGACGCGAATCCTAAAGATAGATCTATTGGGCCTAACAAACCCCATCCAAAGTACCGGATGCTTTAGTACTTCGAAATTTATATCATATCCGAAGGGTGTCCCGGAATGATGGGGATATTCTTATATACGCATCTTGTTAATGTCGGTTACCAGGTGTTCACCATATGAATGATTTTTATCTCTATGTATGGGATGTGTATTGAAATATGAAATCTTGTGGTCTATTATTATGATTTGATATATATAGGTTAAACCTATAACTCACCAACATTTTTGTTGACGTTTTAAGCATGTTTATTCTCAGGTGATTATTAAGAGCTTCCGCTGTCGCATACTTAAATAAGGACGAGATTTGGAGTCCATGCTTGTATGATATTGTGTAAAAACTGCATTCAAGAAACTTATTTTGTTGTAACATATTTGTATTGTAAACCATTATGTAATGGTCGTGTGTAAACAGGATATTTTAGATTATCATTATTTGATAATCTACGTAAAGCTTTTTAAAACCTTTATTTATGAAATAAAGGTTATGGTTTGTTTTAAAAATGAATGCAGTCTTTGAAAAACGTCTCATATAGAGGTCAAAACCTCGCAATGAAATCAATTAATATGGAACGTTTTTAATCAATAAGAACGGGACATTTCAGTTATATGCTTAAGTTATATTAAATTCCCCTTAGAGTAATATCGTTAATTGCTATGCTTAGTGAGATTACTTATTATGAATAGCGCTGTTGAGGGTAACGCCTCTGTCCATTAACCTATGGTTGTGGACACATAATAATGATTTGGGGCCAGAAAGAGCCTTGGGGTTACCGTTTAGTCTCGATATTACAATTCGGAATATATTTTAAAGATTGATATGATGAATGTCAATCTATTTTATTGAAATCTTGTTGTCTTAACAATCCATGAATAATTATAAACCTATGATATCACTCAACCTTTGTGTTAACTTTTTAAAGCATGTTTTGTCTCAGGTAATTAAGCTGCTGATAATGTGGATTGCTAGCTTTACATGGAGTCTGCATAATACCATCATTTATTTTAGTTTCATTTAATACATTGTTATTTCAATGTAAAGATAATATTTACTTCCGCTTCAAATAAAGAAGTTTACTTTTATAAAACGTCTCATATAGAGTCGTTCTCGTTTATGTACAATACTTTTTTTTTGATATAATTGGTCACAAATACCCCCGGCCCTATTTGGGGGTGTGACATATTGTGATTCAATATTGCAGAAAAGTACGTAGACTCAACGGAGATTATAGATACTAGTTTAACATGCGAACAATGCTCATGAACATTACCCATAACCTCCATAGTTATAACTCATAGTTTCCCTAGCTCTATCCCGCTCGGAAGGCTTGTTTGAAAATAATTCGCTCATGACCTCGTCGTAGTATTTTATGTATAATAATACTAATAATAATACTCCTAACCATAAGATTAATAATAATATTAATCTTAATAATAATAATAATAATATAAATAATAAATATAAATAATAAATATAAAATATAATACGGAGTAATATAGATATTAATATATGTGTGTGTGTTGAGCAAACTGGCCAATTTATAGAATGTTTCTGAATTCTGACTGCCATGCGATCGCATGGGTTTTATGCCTATTTCTCATGCGGTCGCATGGCCCCAAAATCCAGCTCATAATTTTTTTGTTTTCTTGTTTATCGACATATTATTATATATATAATATATATAATTTATATTAATTATATATATATATTATATTATATTCATGTACATAGTTGACTTGTAATTTTAGGTCCGTTGACTCGTACGTTGATACCCGACTCGTGTACCACTTTCGGTTTTTCGAACGCACTTTCGTACGTTTAGAAAACTAGCCTTTTACGTTACGCGACGTGTACCCTTATTAATAATTTGACTTACTCATCAATAAATTACCTTATAAAAAATGTAGCTTATAAAATTGAGCGTTGTGGTCATTTGCTTCTATAAATCAGTGACTCGTTGTTTATCAAAATATATTATTTTAAATCAGGACGTTTTTTGACTAAGTTAATATTATATTTTTGTATATATATATATATATATATATATATATATATATATATACGTATATTTTCCAATCCAATTATAATGGTTAGTGAATCGTCAGGGTTTGGTCAAGGTTAAATGAATGTATGAATACAGTTTACACTTCTTGAGATTCAACTTAACAAACTTTGCTTATCGTGTGGGAATAATATAAAGATAAAGTTTAAATTTGGTCAGAAATTTCCGGGTTGTCACACATAGACCATTCCTTCGGATTTGATCCTACAGTTTTCTCTAGAATACGTTTTAAAGCTCGGTTGGTATTTTTAACTTGTCCACTTGTTTGTGGATGATAAGCGGTTGAGATTTTATGAGTTACTCCATATCTTTTGAGAACATTCTCAAGTTGATTATTACATAAATGAGTACCCCGATCACTTATTAAAGCTTTCGGTGTTCCGAACCTTGCAAAAAGACATTTTAAGAAGTTGACCTCAACTCGTGCATCATTAGTTGGGAGAGCTTGTGCTTCCACCCATTTAGATACATAATCAATGGCTACGAGAATGTAGAGATTATTATGAGATTTTGGAAATGGACCCATAAAGTCAATACCCCAAACGTCAAATACTTCACATACTTGAATGACATTTTGTGGCATTTGATAATGCTAAAAACGAACATATATTTCATAGCATTATTCCTCAAGAAAGACAAGCTTTTAGTTGCAATTGTCCTATTTACAAGTGATATTCGTTTAAATATTAAAAGGTGAAGACAAAAGACAGATTCGACGAATTGAAGACGCAAACGACAAAAAAACTCAAAAGTACAAAATACAATCAAAGAGGTTCCAATTATTGATAAGAAACATCTCGAAATTACAAGAGTACAAGATTCAAAAGGCAAAGTACAAGATATTAAATTGTACGCAAGGACGTTCGAAAATCCGGAACCGGGACCAGAGTCAACTCTCAACGCTCGACGCAACGGACTAAAAATTACAAGTCAACTATACACATAAATATAATATAATATTTAAATAATTCTTATAATTATTTATATATTATATAAATAATAAAAATCCGTCGGCAAGAAAGACTCCAAAGTTGGTGAGCTGGAATTTCAAACTCCGCGACTCGCGGAGTTTGAAGGCAGAAAAGGCCGCAAGTCGCGGAGCCCCAAAAACTGAAACTCCCTATAAAAGCAAACGAATTCTGATCGCAAAATATATCATATATCCATCCTCTCTATATCTATACGTAAATATTTATATTTATATTTTAATTTTAATTTTAATTTTAATTTTAATTTTAATAATAAGGGTATGTTAGCGAATGTTGTAAGGGTGTAAGTCGAAATTCTGTCCGTGTAACGCTACGCTATTTTTAATCATTGTAAGTTATGTTCAACCTTTTTAATTTAATGTCTCGTAGCTAAGTTATTATTATGCTTATTTAATACCGAAGTAATCATGATGTTGGGCTAATTACTAAAATTGGGTAATTGGGCTTTGTACCATAATTGGGGTTTGGACAAAAGAACGACACTTGTGGAAATTAGACTATGGGCTATTAATGGGTTTTATATTAACTAAACAATACCTTGTTAATTTAATATACAAACTTATAATTCGACGTATTTATATATAACCACATACGCTTGACTGGGTACGGTGGGCGGGATATCTATAAATACCAATAATTATTCATTTTACCGGATACGGAACTGGATTAATAGTTAATAGACTTGTTGAAACAGGGGTGAATTACATTCAAGGTTAATTGGTGTAATTGTTAACAAAGTAGTAAAACATTGGTTTACACACAGTCGATAACCTGGTGTATTCATTAAACAAAGTATTAAAACCTTGTTACAATTCGAATCCCCAATTAGTTGGAATATTTGACTTCGTGAATAAGAATAATTTGACGAAGGCTTTCGCTCTTTATATTTATGACTGATGGACTATTATGGATAAAATTCGTATGGACATATTAAATAATCCAGGACAAAGGACAATTAACCCATGGGCATAAAACTAAAATCAACACGTCAAACATCATGATTACGGAATTTTAAATAAGCATAATTCTTTTATTTCATATTTAATTTCCTTTATTTTATATTTAATTGCACTTCTAATTATAGCACTTTTATTTATTGTTATTATATTTAATTGCACTTTTAATTATCGTACTTTTTAATTATCGCAAGTTTATTTTATCGCACTTTTATTATTCGCAATTTCATTATCGTTATTTACTTTACGCTTTAAATTAAGTCTTGTATTTATTTATTATTTTACATTTGGTTTTAACTGCGACTAAAGTTTTAAAATCGACAAACCGGTCATTAAACGGTAAAAACCCCCCTTTATAATAATAATATTACTTATATATATATTTGTATTTTTATAAATTTAAACTAATATAGCGTTAAGCTTTGTGAAAAAGATTCCCTGTGACACGCCACACAGGAACCCTAATCAGCATTAATTACGGAGTAATTATTAATTATTATTATAATTAACCCTAATTACTTATTATTATTATAATTTGTTTTATTTTAAGTTTCTTTTTATTTAATTTATATATTTAGTTAAATTAGTTTAATTAAAATATAAAATTAATAGTTTTATAAAATAAATAATATACAAATAATATTTTTATAAAAATTGTACTTTTTACAACTTTTAGTTTATTTTTATATTTTGTCCCTTTTTAATCGTTTTAGCGTAATATTTGTATTTTTAGCTCATATTTAGTTTTAAACTTAATTTTTGCCATAGTTATTTTTACTTCTAGATTTTTAGGCTTTGCCGTAGAATTCCTTAAGTGCTTTTTCTTTAGACTAAGATTTAGGTACTTTAGAATTTTGCGACGCCTTTTTAAGTTTTAGTTTCTTTTTAAGTTATTTCCATTTGGGATATAGTTTTTCCTGTAAGCTTTAATATTTTTAGACGACTTTTACCTATGTATCAATTATCATTCCAATTAGTAATCTCAATTTGCGATTATAATTTTAAGTTAGTTGTAGTAATAAGGTTAGGTTAGTCAAGTGTTTTTAAGTTTTATAAGTTTCTTTTATTTTTCCGTCACCTTTTATTTTTCAACCATTTTTCTTTTTCGACCTTTTTCGACATGCTCTTTTTCTTTCTTATTTCTCGCTATTCTAGTTTTTAGGACATTGATTTTTATTCTACTTCTTATCTAAATTTCTTAAAATTACGAAAATTTATTTTAAATAGTTAAATTAATAGACATCAAAATTTTCTGGTTCGTAGTAATAGTTGGATTTGTACGCAGACCGGGTTATTAGAGCCAAACAGTCCTCAATTATATTGAGACCAAACGAATCCTGCCCCTCTGCTGCATCTTTTGGCTATTCGAAACGTGGGCAAAATCAGAAAAGTCTATTGATTGGATAACTTATTATAATTTTTCTTTCCTTTTAAAAACTAATAGGATATTCAGTGAATGCACCGAGCAAGACGTTCACCACCTTTTGTACGTTCACCACCTGTAACTAGATCAAGACATTTAGCAAATATTACCGCCGTTGATTTTTCTTTAGAATCGTCATCCAGTCAACCAAGTGCTCCAGTTCAAATTTCCGATAATCCATTTTTTGAACCCGACCTCACAATTGAGAATCCGGAGAATATTCAGAAACGATTCATAGATCCTGAACCATTAAACTTTCCTCCGGAACCACCAATCATTCAAACAGAGATTGTTGAGGAACGAACCATTAAATCAGAATCCTCTAGTGATTCCGATTCAACAAATTCAATTATGGAGAATCTGGAACCTTTAAGTATGGAAGACCGAATGAGAGCTAAACGCACTGGCCAAGGTCATGCAATTACTCATCCAGACATTAATGCGCCAGATTATGAAATCAAAGGACAAATTCTACACATGGTGACTAATCAATGCCAATTTAGTGGTGCGCCGAAGGAAGATCCAAATGAACATCTACGTACCTTTAATAGGATCTGCACACTATTTAAAATCCGAGAAGTGGAGGATGAACAGATATATCTCATGTTATTTCCCTGGACTTTAAAGGGAGAAGCCAAAGATTGGTTGGAATCGTTACCTGAAAGGGCGATCGATACATGGGATGTTTTAGTTGAAAATTTTCTTAAACAATTCTTTCCTGCATCTAAAGCCGTAAGACTTCAAGGAGAAATTGTTACATTCACACAGAAGCCAAATGAAACTCTATATGAGGCTTGGACAAGATTTGGAAAGTTATTAAGAGGATGTCCGCAACATGGTTTGGACACCTGTCAAATAGTACAAATATTCTACCAAGGATGCGACATCACTACAAGGAAAGACATAGATATAGCAGCTGGTGGTTCTATTATGAAGAAAACCGAAACTGATGCTTACAAAATTATTGATAACACTACTTCCCACTCACATGAGTGGCACCAAGAAAAAGATATCGTTAGATCATCTAAAGCAGCTAGAGCCGATTCTAGCCATGACTTAGATTCCATTTTCGCAAAGATAGATGCTGTGGAGAGACGAATGGAAAAGATGACTAAAGATATTCACTCAATACGAATTAGTTGTGAGCAGTGTGGAGGACCACATTTGACAAAAGATTGTCTCAGTATTGAATTAACAATGGAACAAAGAGAGAATATTTCATACATAAACCAAAGGCCTGGAAATAATTATCAGAATAATTATCAACCGCCAAGACCGATTTACAATCAAAACCAGAATTATAACCGAAATATTCCGTACAACAACCAACAAGGTCCTAGCAATCAACAAGTATCCAATAATACTTACAATCAGCAAAGACCTAATTTTCAAAACAAACCACCACAACAACCCGATGATAAAAAGCCGAATTTAGAAGATATGATGACGAAGCTAGTTGAAACTCAAACGCAGTTTTTCACATCTCAGAAACAAACTAATGAACAAAATGCTCAAGCATTTAGAAATCAACAAGCTTCTATTCAAAATCTGGAACAAGAAGTAAGTAACCTAGCAAGGTTAATAGGTGAAAGAAAACCGGGAAGTCTACCTAGTGATACAAATGCTAACCCCCGGAATGAAACAGCTAAAGCCATTACCACAAGAAGTGGTACAACACTTAAACCACCTGAAATACCTGTAACTTCTGATGAAGCTATTCCTACTCCACAAGAACCACAACCTGATCAAGATAATGAAAAAGAACCGGTAGTTGAGAAGGTTAATGAAGATAACACAGTTAAGGCTAAACCTTATGTTAAACCATACCAACCACCACTTCCTTACCCGAGTAAAATGAAGAAAGAGAAACTTGAAGCCGAGCAATCCAAATTCTTGGATATGTTTAAACAGATAAATGTAAATCTTCCTTTCATTGATGTGATTTCAGGAATGCCTAGATATGCTAAATTCTCGAAAGATCTAATCTCAAATAGAAAGAAAATGGAAGAACTCTCGGCTGTTACTATGAATGCTAATTGTTCAGCAGTGCTGTTGAATAAGATACTAAAAAAATTATCTGATCTAGGAAGTTTCACAATTCCATGTTTTCTGGGTAGTCTTAGTTCAATAGAAGCATTAGCAGACTTAGGTGCTAGTATAAATCTAATGCCGTATTCACTATACGCTAAACTAGACCTTGGAGAATTAAAACCAACAAGAATAAGCATACAACTAGCTGATAGATCAATAAAATATCCTAGAGGGATAATGGAGAACATGCTAGTTAAAGTTGGTACTTTAGTATTTCCAGTAGATTTTGTTGTTCTGGACATGGAAGAAGATTCTCAAGTTCCTCTCATATTAGGAAGACCATTCTTAAACACGGCTAAAGCAATGATAGACGTATTCGGTAAGAAATTGACCCTAAGTATAGAGGATGAGAGTGTTACCTTTTCAGTTGATAAAGCAATGCAACAACCACAATCTGCAGATGATACATGTTATTATATTCAAACTATAGATGCACATGCAGAATTGTTAGAAGAATTTCCAGAATTACAAGGAACAGGAGAATGTTCTTTAGGAGAAGGTAATGAACCAATTGATGAAGTTGAAATGTTAGCTACACTTATAGCTAATGGATATGAATCAACAACAGAAGAAATTCAAATGCTAAAAGAAGAAGACAGATATCGATACAAATCATCGATAGAAGAACCTCCGAAATTAGAGTTAAAGCCACTTCCAAACCATTTGGAATACGCTTATTTACATGGTGAATCTGAATTACCTGTAATAATATCGTCTTCTCTTACTGAAAATGAGAAATCACAACTCATTTCTGTGTTGAAAGCTCATAAACCAGCCATTGCATGGAAGATTCATGATATTAAAGGAATAAGTCCTTCGTATTGCACACATAAAATCCTTATGGAAGAAGGTCATAAAACGTATGTGCAACGCCAACGAAGACTAAATCCTAATATGCAAGATGTAGTTAAGAAAGAGATTATTAAACTGCTAGATGCAGGTCTAATTTATCCAATCTCTGATAGTCCATGGGTAAGCCCAGTTCAATGCGTGCCTAAGAAGGGTGGCATGACTGTCATTACAAATGAAAAAAATGAGCTTATTCCTACTAGGACTGTAACAGGATGGCGTGTGTGTATTGATTATAGAAAATTGAATGACGCCACCTGAAAAGATCACTTTCCCTTACCTTTTATAGATCAATTGTTGGAAAGATTAGCCGGAAATAGTTACTATTGTTTTCTAGATGGATTTTCCGGATATTTTCAAATTCCAATAGCACCCGAAGATCAAGAGAAAACCACATTCACGTACCCTTATGGTACTTTTGCTTACAAACGCATGCCATTTGGACTTTGCAACGCCCCTGCAACCTTTCAAAGGTGTATGATGGCAATTTTTCACGACATGATAGAAGAATGCATGGAAGTTTTCATGGATGACTTTTCAGTCTTCGGTGATACATTTGAATCATGTCTAGTTAATCTGGAACGAATGCTTATTAGATGCGAACAATCAAATCTAGTTCTTAATTGGGAGAAATGCCATTTCATGGTTAAAGAGGGCATCGTTCTTGGACATAAAATTTTAAAAGAAGGAATTGAAGTGGATAGAGCTAAAGTAGATGTAATTGCTAAACTTCCACATCCCACCAATGTTAGAGGAGTAAGGAGTTTTCTAGGGCATGCCAGTTTTTACCGACGTTTCATAAAAGATTTTTCTAAAATTGCCACTCCTATGAATAAACTCCTAGAAAAGGATGCTCCATTCATCTTTTCAGATGAATGTATCAAATCTTTTAATATTCTTAAAGAGAAACTCACTAATGCGCCGATCATGATAACACCAAATTGGAATCTACCATTTGAACTAATGTGCGATGCAAGTGATTTTGCAATGGGAGCCGTTTTAGGACAAAGGATTGAAAAACGATTTCAACCTATATATTATGCTAGTAAGACGTTACAAGGAGCACAAACGAACTATACAACTACTGAAAAAGAACTCCTTTCTATTGTCTTTGCTTTTGACAAATTTCGATCATATCTCGTTCTAGCAAAAACGGTGGTCTATACCGACCATTCTGCTCTTAGATACCTATTTTCAAAACAAGATGCTAAACCAAGATTAATCCGTTGAATCTTACTCTTACAAGAGTTTGATATTGAAATCCGAGATAAAAGAGGAGCAGAAAATCTCGCCGCTGATCATCTTTCTCGTCTAGAAAATCCTGAGTTAGAAGTTCTAAATGAATCGGCCATACAAGACAACTTTCCTGATGAATATCTATTGAAGATAGATTATAATGAAATACCATGGTTTGCAGACTATGCAAACTACTTAGTATGTGGATTCCTTGAAAAAGGATTATCGTACCAAAAACGAAAGAAATTCTTCAGTGATATAAAACACTATTTTTGGGAAGATCCACATCTTTTCAAAAGTTGTCCCGATGGAATAATACGCCGATGTGTATTTGGAGATGAAGCCAGTAAAATATTAAACCATTGTCACATAGGACCAACAGGAGGGCATTATGGGCCTCAACTAACAGCAATAAAAGTTTATGATGCTGGATTCTATTGGCCTACAATTTACAAAGACGCACACCTTCTTTGCAAATCCTGTGATGCTTGTCAAAGGGCCGGAAAAATAAGTCAACATGATGAAATGCCACAAAATGTCATACAAGTATGTGAAGTATTTGACATTTGGGGTATTGACTTTATGGGTCCATTTCCAAAATCTCATAATAATCTCTATATTCTCGTAGCCATTGATTATGTATCTAAATGGGCGGAAGCACAAGCTCTCCCAACTAATGATGCACGAGTTGTAGTCAACTTTTTAAAACGTCTTTTTGCAAGGTTTGGAACACCGAAAGCTTTAATAAGTGATCGGGGTACTCATTTCTGTAATAATCAACTTGAGAAAGTTCTTAAAAGATATGGAGTAACTCATAAAATCTCCACCGCATATCATCCACAAACAAGTGGACAAGTTGAAAATACCAACCGAGCTTTAAAACGTATTCTAGAGAAAACCGTAGGATCAAATCCGAAGGAATGGTCCATTAAATTGGAGGATGCACTCTGGGCTTTTAGAACAGCCTATAAAACTCCAATTGGAACCACACCTTTTAGACTTGTTTATGGAAAAGCATGTCATCTTCCAGTAGAAATTGAACACAAAGCATTTTGGGCTTTGAAGACATGTAATCTTGATTTACATGAAGCTGGACGTCTACGATTAAATCAATTAAACGAATTAGAAGAATTAAGACATGAAGCATACAAAAATTCGTTAATCTATAAAGAAAGAACGAAGAAATGGCATGATAAAAGAATCAGAAGTTCAAAAGAATTTAAAGAAGGAGACAGAGTTCTTCTTTTCAATTCACGATTCAAGCTATTTCCTGGAAAATTGAAATCAAGATGGTCTGGACCATTCATAGTCAAAAGAGTTTTCCCATAAGAACGATAGAATTAATAAATTCAAATGGGATTGAATTTAAAGCTAATGGTCACAGAGTTAAACATTACATACATGGTCCGATGGAAGTTGACAATGAAGTTAATCATAATTTCACCACCCAAGAAAATCTTCAAAATGAAAACATAAATATGTTATCAATAACATATGAAAAATCAAAATTGGAATATAGGGAGGATTCAAATTTGAGTGATGAAGAAGAATTCCTATACAAACCTCCCATTCCAAGAAACGAAGAAAAATGTGAACAAGAAATTCAAATGGAAATGAAAGAACCAAGGAAAGAACACCCGAAAAAGGTTTACAAACCAACTCGACTTACTAAAGCAGGAGACCCGGGTGAATTTATCATTTCTTGCTTACTTAATGATGGTGCTGTATATAATGGACTCGCAGATTTAGGAGCAAGTGCAAATATTATGCCTCTTTCCTTATACAAAATATTAGGCATGGGTAAATTAAAACCAACCAAAATAGGTGTTCAATCATTTGAGCAAACCATTAAACATCCGGTTGGAATAGCAAATAATTTACTTGTTAACGTGGGAAGTTTGACCTTTGTTGCAAACTTCATAGTGATTAATATGGAGGAAAACCTTGATATTCCTCTAATTCTAGGTCGCCCATTTTTAGCAACCACCGAGGCATTCATTGATGTAAGAGAAGGTAGAATGACACTTAGGGATGGTGATACATCGATCACCTTTGTGAACCAAAAGTTTAGATCTCCACAAACCAAAACTGTTAGACCAATAAAAATGCATAAGTGTGGGGAAGATGAAGAAACACTTAATGATGATCCAATCACAAAGAATGCCGTTGATGATACGAAATTAGATGAACCCATTTTTAACAGTTCAACGAAGAAACTTTATAAACGGATTCACGATGCTAAGATTAAAGGAAACTTTAAGTTATATAACCGATTAATATCCAATTTATCGTCAAAAGAAAAGGAAATGTTAGTTGAATTTGTGAAAGTTACGGAGGAAATCAACAAATGGATTGAAGTAAAAGTCAAAGATATACAAGTTGTTGAAGATTCAATTGAAAATAATGTTAATCACAATTTCAACTAAGTATAGGGGGTTTATGTATTTCTATTAGAGTTAGATTGTCTGTTTTCGTGTAGTTCTCGAAAATGGAACCCGAATGGTCTTTCCCTAGCAGACCCTAAAGAACTAGTCTTCTCCCCCCATTCTGAATTTTTATTTTTTTTAGGTTTTTACAAAATGAAGACTGCCTGTGAACTAAACCATGATCTAATGCTACACGCTTTGATCACTAAACGTAATAATGACACACTACCGAGTGAAATAGTATCAGTAATCAGAGAAAGATTGGACGGAGTTAGAAAAGAATCCAGATGCGAAGATAATAAGTTACAATTTGGTAAAGGAAAATCAAAATCCGCAGCAAAAAGAAGAGCACGACACCTAGAAAGATGTCACAAATGCGGAAAATGGTCACATAGAGGTAAATGTTCAAATAATCAAACCTATTCAAACACCGAATTTGTTACTTTATGTAGAGACGGACCGTTCATATGTTTAGAAGAAAAAACACTGAATGCTCGAGGTTACGCCTATGTAGCCATGGAAAACCAATTAAACCGACTATCTTATGAATGGGATAGATCATATAACTAAGAAATCTATTTCACAGGTATGTCTGTACAGTTTTTTTATTTATGTATTTATTTTTAACCTTTTGATAATAAACGCTAATTTGTTCGCTATAAAGTATTAAATTGGTATTGAATAAAATTAGGTTTGGCGACCGAAATTATTGATATCATTCAAAAATTTATTACATCACTGCGAAATTTAACGTTTATTCTTAAGGTATAAATATCTTTAATCAATCAACCCAAAATATTTTAAAAATTCGTCATGAGTTAAATTAGGTCTTGGAACCGAAATTACTTTACCGAAAAGAGGGGCGCATATTTTTGATAATATTTGATTGATTAAAGTGAGATAAAAAGCCAAAAAGATTTTTAATTTTATTTTTACCATGTTTTTAAAATTAATATATAAATCTTAAATTAATATTGTAAACTTTGTAAAATCAATATATTTAAAATTGTAAATATTTGAAAAATTAATATAAGTTTGGTGTGAATTTATAATATGAATTTTTTAAATTAAGTTTGCTGTGAATTTTTAATTTTTAAAATATGAATTTTTAATTTTATGCATTTCAAATTTTAAGTTTGGTGTGAATTTTTAATATTAATTTTGAATTTTATATTTAAATTGTGTGAATTTAAAAACAAAAATTTACTTTATCTCATTAAGTTAAAAATATGATTTTTAAAATTCGTCGTAAGTTGAAGACTAGGTCTTTGAACCGAAATTGCTTTACCCAAGGGAGGGACGAGAACTTTTATTATCATTATTTTTAATCTTATTGAATTAAAGTATGCCAAAAACATTAAAAAACCCCAAAAATCTTAGCTTTTAAAACAATCGCTACAAAAAGACAAATTTTAAAATTTTGTCAAAGGACGGACTAGGACATCGATCCGAAACGACCTCGTCCTAAATAACAAGGGAAACAAAATTTTAAAATTAATTACTTAATTGTTTTAATTAGTATAAGATATAAAAAAAAATGCAAACTCCGCGACTCGCGGAGTTTGAACGGTAAAAACCCCGCGACTCGCGGAGGGACCGAATTACAGAAAAAAATAAAAGGAGCTGGAACAGCTCAGTCCACACAACACAAAAAAAAATACTGCGAAAATACTCCGCAAAAACCCGAGAAAACACCCCCAAAATCACAATTTTTAACCGTTAATCATAAAATCTTTTACTAAAATCATGTTGAGAAGGATGATATCAAGGAATTACTCAAGAAAAACGGTAAATTTCTACACCTAAACACCATTTAATCCAAAAATTAGTGTTCTTGAGCAATTTTTTCCCCAATTCGATTTTGATGCGTTCTAGTGTAATTATGCTTAAATTGTTTATGTATTATGCTTGTATAACCTAGATTTATGCTATTTAACATGATTAGAAGCCTTAAACTTCAAATTTTGAATAATCTAGGGTTTGTGTTCTTGAGCAATTTGGGGCTTTTTGATATAAACAGGTTATGGCAGATTTTTGTCATGAATTGTTGCTAAATTAAGTAGTGTAACATGTTTAGGTAGTTAAATGATCCAAACTTTGAGCCTAAACATGATTTTGAGAATTAAAGTGGACTTTTTCAAGTCTAAAATTCATGAACTTGATTTTTGAAAGATAATGCCATTTGAAACTTGTTTAATTGCTAGTAATGATTATTTTGACATGTTATTTGAGTTGAATGCTTATGAACTTGGCGAACATTTTCGTATATGCTTATTTGAAAAAGTGTAGATTTGATGAAAATATGAAAATGAGTTTAAGTTTGATATAAATTGATCATGTCATTGTAATTATTTTGATTGATGATTTTGCTGACACTAATGCATATTTGGATGCACAAAAATTGTGTTTGATGTGTTTTGCAGACTGAAAGGGGTGAATCTTCATCCCAAGCTCGCAATGCTCCTGCTGAGAATGCGGAACAACAGGAGGTGGATAACTACTACAAACAAGATATACCTCATCCAGTCATGACATTTTCTGATATGCACTTGGAAGATTTGCACTCGAACCTGAGATTTGACAGACTTTGGATAGATTATCCAAAATACCAAAGGGGTTTGCATACTCTTCATTCTAAAGTTGTTGAGGTACCTAGGGTCATAGAATGGGGACCATTAGAAGCTGTAGAATTGGCCGGGCCAATTAGGGAATTACTTGCACAGAGGTATGGTAATTCTACTTTTAACGACTGGGTACGTTTATTCACCATGCGTAAACCTGTATATAAAGTATGGTGTGAAGAATTGTTGTGTAGTATAGAATTAAATGATCGGGTAGCTAGTTTAACCGATCGATCTTTTATTAGATTTTTGTTAGGAGGTTCGATGCGCCACATGTCTTTACTAGACATGGCTCAGGCTTTACGTATATATACGCCTGAGGAGTTAGCATCTGCCGATTGTAGAGGGTTGATACTAAATGGTAGAAAGATAGATGAAAATTTTGATACACATGGTGTATGGAGTCAAATGACAAGCCATCACCGATTCAAAGGGGGAAATTACTCTTATTTGGATATAGATAGAGCTGAATTAAGAGTAATTCATAGGTTTTTAGCTAATTCGATTACACAAAGAGGTAAGAACAAGGAAAAGGTAAATGAACATGATTTGTTTTACCATATGTGTATTCGAGACCCACAAAGCGCTGTAAGTATACCTTATTGTGTGCGTTATTATTTATCAGCTATGGTTAGGGGGATGAGACCGCATAGCATAATAGGAGGTGGTATATTTATTACTTTGATTGCTGAATATCTCGGTGTGGATATAAGTCGGGGGGGATTATTAGTCGAAGAACCAGAACCCCGCGATACAATAGGTTTAAATGTATACCATGGTGCGAAAGTTTTGAAGAGGCGAAATAACGCCGCAGTACAATACCATGGTAGACATCCACAGGTTGAGAGAAACCAACAGCAAGGTAATGTAGGAGGGGGAAATGAAATGCAAGAAATGCAAAGGTTTATAGCTTCACAGGAGTACGAAAATGCTAGACATAGAGCATTTGAAGATTGGCAAGTTCATCAAAATCAAATCATAGCTTATTGCCAACATATAGGTAGAAACTATATTCCTACTACAAAGCCCATATTCCCTCCCTGGTCTATAGAGATTCAACCACCGTATCCTACGTATAACCCAGCCGAAGCATTTTATAGCACCTATGGTTATGCATGGAACCCCTACTGGTATCAGTATCATCCCTAGTCTACTTAGTTTTATTTATTTTATTATTTGTAATGTTGATACATTTAATACTTATGTTGGATTTGTAATAGTTTTATTATTTTCTAACTTTTATTCTTAGATTTTTAATAATTTTTGAATGTGGGGTAATATACCAAACTTCAAAAATATGTATATATGTTTGCAGTTTATCTTATGTACACAACAGGGTAAAACAACGCATTTTCAAAGACTGGCATTAAGTTCAGCAAAAGCAACTAATTTTGACGACAAGATGCAAAATATATGTGAAATAACAACAAGACGGAATGAACAAATGATATGCACCATTTATCATTCAACAAGCAAACACAAATATGTTTGGAAACTTTGGTAAAATTTAATCATTTTCACACAAATCACCCTCAATAATCTAAATTGTTACTGATTTCTTGCAAATGAGGGCATTGCAAGATCTTAAGTGTGGGAAGGGGTTAAATTCTTTCGGATTTTAAAATTTTTACTTTATACATTTGGTTACCATTAAAAATACTAGTAACGTAGTAGTTGTATTAGAATCTAGTGCTCTATGATGATAAAGAACAGCTCTAGTTTTATATACTGACTACCCAATTCTAGTAAAATTTTTCAAAATTTTCAATTAAATGAACTCAAAATCATGTTTATACATATTTATGAACGATAAAACTAGGTGTTAACACCGAAATTATTGTTACCTCAGAAAGGACATAAATTGAGAAACAAACAAAAATGTTAAAATTTATTTAAAATGTAATAGAGGACAATAAAAAGGAAAATAAAAGCCAAGTGTGGGAAAATTTACCAAGATATTTTAAACATATGTCACATATTTCTGTACAAATAACTGAAAATACTTTTGCTTTGGACTAAACTAAACTGTTTTACCCAATGAAAGAAAAGAAGAGATGGATCTACACGATGAATCAATTCCATCATTAAAAGGAAGTAAAGTCTTCCGAAAAAAAGACACGCGCTTCTTGATTTAGGTCAAGAAGTTGTCGTCCAGACCAGCTGTAGGTTGACGAAAAATCTAGAAAAGTCATCACTAAAATCAGCAGGAAATCCACGGACCTCAGCATTAAACAGGGTCGCCAAGTGGTCAGATTTATCCTAACCATGAGAAGGATTTATCTCGTAAAATTGGGAGGCACCGTGCAAATTAGCTGGATAAGACTAATGAATCAGATCCCCAGAAAGGATAATCTCCTTAAAAGATCAAAAATCAGCTTTTAAGCCTGATATTACTCAATCCTTGAGATTGACCTTAAAGATTGAGAATTACAAACTCATGGAATTCAATGATATCTAAACTCGAGCCTGAACGAGAAAATATTTTGATCAAAATTACAAACCGATTTGTTTTCTAAAAACCCATTTTCAATGCGTTCATTACCATTGAACGTAAAATCCTAGGAATTCACCTGGAATTCATTAGGTCACCTGAACCAAATCGGGTGTCAACCGTAAGAACGGTGGTTGCATAGTGGTCAAAGACAGGACCTTGTGCCAAACCTACAAATTATAAGGGTGAGCTTTACTATTGCTCCTACCAAGGATAGTAATTGCGTCCGACACGTTATAGACCATAATTAAAAGCATGTCAGGGGACATTGCCTTAATAGTTGCTTGTTCAACGCTTTCCTTTACAACCGGACGGTAGTTTACCGAAAGGTAATATACGGAGCAAGTATACTGGACGTGTTGCTTTCCTAATACAATGTTAGCAAGTGGGTGACACAAAACCGCAAGTTTTGAGCTAAAATTTTCAAATCTGAAACCCACCAAACCCACAAAAAGAATTTGCAAACACCGGTGAAGGGTTATTCCGGAAAACTTATCTAGGGTAAAAACTAGATTTAATTTTCAAAAGATCAAATGTTTTCATAAAGATCCAATTTCCTTAATGAATCTAAATTTTATAGTCATGCGGGACTGTAAACCATATCGTTACTACCATTGTTTATACCGCTGTATAAAAATCACTGATGTATAAAGTGTGAAGAATAAAGAAGTGATTCTAGTATTTCAAGACTATATTGCTTGAGGACGAGCAACGCTCAAGTGTGGGAATATTTGATAATGCTAAAAACGAACATATATTTCATAGCATTATTCCTCAAGAAAGACAAGCTTTTAGTTGCAATTGTTCTATTTACAAGTGATATTCGTTTAAATATTAAAAGGTGAAGACAAAAGACAGATTCGACGAATTGAAGACGCAAACGACCAAAAAACTCAAAAGTACAAAATACAATCAAAGAGGTTCCAATTATTGATAAGAAACGTCTCGAAATTACAAGAGTACAAGATTCAAGACGCAAAGTACAAGATATTAAATTGTACGCAAGGACGTTCGAAAATCCGGAACCGGGACCAGAGTCAACTCTCAACGCTCGACGCAACGGACTAAAAATTACAAGTAAACTATACACATAAATATAATATAATATTTAAATAATTCTAATAATTATTTATATATTATATAAATAATAAAAATCCGTCGGAAAGAAAGACTCCAAAGTTGGTGAGCTGGAATTTCAAACTCCGCGACTCGCGGAGTTTGAAGGCAGAAAAGGCCGCAAGTCGCGGAGACCCAAAAACTGAAACTCCCTATAAAAGCAAACGAATTCTGATCGCAAAATATATCATATATCCATCCTCTCTATATCTATACGTAAATATTTATATTTATATTTTAATTTTAATTTTAATTTTAATAATAAGGGTATGTTAGCGAATGTTGTAAGGGTGTAAGTCGAAATTCTGTCCGTGTAACGCTACGCTATTTTTAATCATTGTAAGTTATGTTCAACCTTTTTAATTTAATGTCTCGTAGCTAAGTTATTATTACACTTATTTAATACCGAAGTAATCATGATGTTGGGCTAATTGCTAAAATTGGGTAATTGGGCTTTGTACCATAATTGGGGTTTGGACAAAAGAACGACACTTGTGGAAATTAGACTATGGGCTATTAATGGGTTTTATATTAACTAAACAATACCTTGTTAATTTAATATACAAACTTATAATTCGACGTATTTATATATAACCACATACGCTTGACTGGGTACGGTGGGCGGGATATCTATAAATACCAATAATTATTCATTTTACCGGATACGGAACTGGATTAATAGTTAATAGACTTGTTGAAACAGGGGTGAATTACATTCAAGGGTAATTGGTGTAATTGTTAACAAAGTAGTAAAACCTTGGTTTACACACAGTCGATAACCTAGTGTATTCATTAAACAAAGTATTAAAACCTTGTTACAATTCGAATCCCCAATTAGTTGGAATATTTGACTTCGGGAATAAGAATAATTTGACGAAGGCTTTCGCTCTTTATATTTATGACTGATGGACTATTATGGACAAAATCCGTATGGACATATTAAATAATCCAGGACAAAGGACAATTAACTCATGGGCATAAAACTAAAATCAACACGTCAAACATCATGATTACGGAAGTTTAAATAAGCATAATTCTTTTATTTCATATTTAATTTCCTTTATTTTATATTTAATTGCACTTCTAATTATAGCACTTTTATTTATTGTTATTATATTTAATTGCACTTTTAATTATCGTACTTTTTAATTATCGTAAGTTTATTTTATCGCACTTTTATTATTCGCAATTTCATTATCGTTATTTACTTTACGCTTTAAATTAAGTCTTGTATTTATTTATTATTTTACATTTGGTTTTAACTGCGACTAAAGTTTTAAAATTGACAAACCGGTCATTAAACGGTAAAAACCCCCCTTTATAATAATAATATTACTTATATATATATATTTGTATTTTTATAAATTTAACCTAATATAGCGTTAAGCTTTGTGAAAAAGATTCCCTGTGGAACGAACCGGACTTACTAAAAACTACACTACTGTACGATTAGGTACACTGCCTATAAGTGTTGTAGCAAGGTTTAAGTATATCCATTCTATAAATAAATAAATATCTTGTGTAAAATTGTATCGTATTTAATAGTATTTTCTTGTAAAATTTAATAGTATTTTATACCCCTCTGCTAAAACATCAGCATTTCATCACGCTGACTTATTTTTTCGGCCCTTTGACAAGCATCACAGGATTTACAAAGAAGGTGTGCATCTTTGAAAATTGTAGGCCAATAGAATCCCGCGTCGTAAACTTTTCTTGCTGTGAGTTAAGGCCCATAATGCCCTCCTGTTGGTCCTGTGTGCCAATGGTTTAAGATTTGACTAGCTTCATCTCCGAATACACATCGGCGTATTATTCCATCGGGAGAACTTTTGAATAAATGTGGATCTTCCCAAAAATAGTGTTTTAAATCACTAAGTAATTTCTTTTGTTTTTGGTACGACAACCTTTTTTCAAGGAATCCACATACTAAGTAGTTTGCATAGTCTGTAAACCATGGAATTTCATTATAATCGATCTTCAATAGATATTCACCAGGGAAGTTGTCTTGTATAGCCGATTCATTTAGAACTTCTAATTCAGGATTTTCAAGACGAGAAAGATGATCAGCGGCGAGATTTTCTGCTCCTTTTTTGTCTCGGATTTCAATATCGAACTCTTGTAAGAGTAAGATCCAACGGATTAATCGTGGTTTGGCATCTTGTTTTGAAAATAGGTATCTAAGAGCAGAATGATCACTATAGACCACCGTTTTAGCTAGAACGAGATATGAACGAAATTTATCAAAAGCAAAGACAATAGCAAGGAGTTCTTTTTCAGTAGTTGTGTAATTTATTTGTGCTCCTTGTAACATCTTACTAGCGTAATAAATAGGTTGAAATCATTTTTTAATCCTTTGTCCTAAAACAGCTCCCATTGCAAAATCACTTGCATCGCACATGAGTTCAAATGGTAGATTCCAATTTGAAGTTATCATGATCGGCACATTAGTGAGTTTTTCTTTAAGAATATTAAAAGATTTGATGCATTCATCTGAAAAGATGAATGAAGCATCCTTTTCTAGGAATTTATTCATAGGAGTGGCAATTTTAGAAAAGTCTTTTATGAAACGTCGGTAAAAACCGGCATGCCCTAGAAAACTCCTAACTCCTCTAACATTGGTGGGATATGGAAGTTTAGCAATTACATCTACTTTAGCTCTATCCACTTCAATTCCTTCCTTTAAAATTTTATGACCAAGAACGATGCCTTCTTTAACCATGAAATGACATTTCTCCCAATTAAGAACTAGATTTGATTGCTCGCATCTAATAAGCATTCGTTCAAGATTAACTAGACGTGTTTCAAAAGTATCACCGAAGACTGAAAAGTCATCCATGAAAACTTCCATGCATTCTTCTATCATATAACGACCCTCATTTTTCCATTCTATATTTTTCCAATATTAAATGCCCAACAATATAATTAAACTTATTGATTTAACTTTAATCAATAAATTGTTAAGCGTTAAGAATTATAAAATATAATAATTAACTTTGTGTAATAAACGACAAGTTAATAAAAGATAAAAATAATGAGCTTATTAATTTTTGTGAACAAAATAAATAACCTTAAACATTGTACACTTAAATAATTAAACTTGGATAATTAAGGAACCATTTAAGCTAATCCAAAGTACAAGGACTAAAGTGAAAAAGTTCTAAACCATCCCATGTATGCCCTAGCCAAAATTTAAAGGGGAAAATTACCCTTTTGCCCTCCCAATTTTTGGCCAAAAATATCCCCCATCACCTCCTCATTTAAACCTAACTTGTTCCCTAAGTATTACTTGCTAAACCCTAATTCTAGAATTCTCTAATCACTCCTATAAATAGAGGCCTAAGCTAATGCATTCTATGTACCAAATCATTCTACAATTCTCTCTCAAAAATATCTCTCCCTCCTTCTTATTTTAGGCCAAGAACCGAAAATCACCACCACCATCGAAATCATCATCACCATCTTCAAGGTTTTCAAGTTATCTTCAAGCAATCTTCATCGTGTTCTTCACATTCTTCGTGATCTTCAAGGTGTTCTTGAGTTTTTTTCAAGTGTTTGATCTTCATCACCAAGTTATCTTCATATTTTTCTTGTTAATCTTCAACAAGGTAAAAACCCTAGATCTAAATCTTTTAAATTCATGTTTAAATTCATGTTACATTTATAATTATATTCATACTAGATCATATACATTCATATTGTTCATGTAAAAAAATTATATATATACATATACAAGCATATACACGACTAGAAGAAAAAAAAGAGGAAGGTTTTGTTTAATCTTTAAACCCTAGAGATTTGCTAAAAGATTTGTTAGTATCTAAAAAAGGAAACAAGAATATACATGCTATATATATACATATACGGTTTACATATATATATACATATATGTACAAATTTTTTTTTACTATATATATACATATAAATACAGTATATATATATATATATATAAATAAAAACTATATATATATATATACATATACACGATATATATATATATATATATATATATATATATATATATATATATATATATATATATATATATATATATATATATATATATAATACTTAAAACCCTAATTAAACCTAACCCTAATTTAATAAAACCCTAAAACATTAATTAAAACCCTAATCGTTTATTTATTACTAAACCCTAATCATTAATTATTACTACTACTAAAACCCTAATACTATTTATACTACTATCTAACACTTATACACTTATATTATTATTAACACATAATATACTACTACTTATATTATATTATATGATTACGATAGTCATTCACGATAATGTGTGATTACTCGAACGTCAACGCTACTTAAGGCCTAGGGTGATCCTTGGTACCACTATGGGACCCTTGTGGATTACGAATGCCAAACTTAGATTTTGGTCAAGAAATCCTGGGCCAACCGGTAACAATTGGTCATTCTGGTGTCTCGGTGGTGGAATAGATGTTTGGGTATGGTGCACAATGTCAAACCCGACTATAGTAATCATACACCTAGTTATCTTCACACTTAATAGGTGGTAGACTTATTAAGGACAACTCACTAGTGTTCGACACTAACTTACTAAAAGTGGAAACTACTAAAAATGGAAACTTGCTAAAAGTAGAAACTTACTAGGAATGGAAATTAGTAAAACGAACTATACTTAAAACACTTGTATACTTAAACTTAAACTCGGGCAAAAATATTTAACTACTCTTAAATGTCAATAGGTTGACTTTCCGCTCATTCATCCAAACTTTCTATTCCGAGGAATAACAACTCTCTCTCCTACTTACTAAAGTGAATTCATAGCCCCACTCTTTATTGCTAGCAAATTTATTTAACTTATTTGGGGTGAGACACATGCTACTTTTACTATTTACAATTTAAACACAAGTACCAACTGTTAAACTCTGCTATACCCGACTATGTCCGACTAAGTCCCCACAGTGATATTTTTAATTGCTCGTTAAATGCATTCTTAATTATTGGGGGTAGGCCTATCGGGAGTAACGTCCTTGATACATTTGACTAAGTCTTTGTATTACTTAATAATGAAATTAAACCGACAAGTATAGACACAACTTGTCATTGGGGCAAACTTTGAACGTTTAGTCTAAATATCACCAATTGGCGTAACTTTTTGATCCCTGCGAGATCGACTTTATAAACTAAATCTTGTGGTCTAAAACAACGGTCAAACATATTTGTTAAACCTATGAACTTCACTCAACCTTTTTGGTTGACACTTTAGCATGTTTTGTCTCAGGTGCTGATTGATCAAGCTTATTATTTACTACTTATGTGATGCTACTTAGACTTAGGATCAAGATATATCGCATTTATTATTCTTGCATTTGAAATAATTACTTTATTGTAATTTCCATTACTGTAACGACATTTCATTTTCCGCTGCGTACTCAATAAAATCTGTTTTTATCATTTAGTATTGTTCTCGTAATTATAATATGTTGGTTTATTTGATATTAAGTCACATTTCGCCCAGGTCCTAACTGGGGGTGTGATAGATTGGTATCAGAGCATAACCAGGCTGTTATAGAGAACCAGGATTGCATCTTTATGTGTGCCTTACTTGCTAGCTAAGGTGCCTTAGCAATCTAGGAAACTATAACCTTTCCTGCCTTAGACTTTAAAGCACTTAGGATTGCCTTATAATCTTATCAATTATGCTTTAATAAACTTGACTTAAAGATTCTAATCAAAGTCTCTTTCCTAATGTTAAGATGTCAAGCTCAAGCGTTAATCAACCAAATAAAATGACTCTCTTCAAATCTTCTGAAGAAATGGCTCGCTTTAAACCTACCAACGAAGTAGGTACTGGATACTCTTCCACCGAAAGACAAGTCCAAAGCCCACCTTATGGTCTTGGTGGTCCTCCCTCACAAAACTATAGTCCGAATACTTTACCTAAGTCTCCCGACTACTACCCAACCCCAAGAATTGAAGATAAGGGGAAACGTCCTGCTGATTTTAAAGAAGATGGCCCGTCTAAGAAAAGAGCCTGATCTCCTTCTTACGATAACCATAATGCCATGTGTGAAATCATGAATCTGTGAAAAACTACTGAGAAGAACTTCGATGGTTTGCTTCGCCATGTTGCAAGGGTCGAGGCTCGAATGGATAAAAAAGACATAGTGATCAAGAAACTTTTGGAGGAAAATGCGGAGTTAAAGAAAGAGATAAAGTTGGTGAAGTATGAGGAAGAACGTAACACGCGTTGGGGAAAACAATCGCTTGCTCATCTCAAGGAGGATGTTGATTTCTGGATGGATATGGAAAGAAATCGAGTCAATAAGCAGCTTGCTCTAAAGGGGTACGATAACAACGCAGTCAACAGCCGCGTTACTAACCTCTACGATAACCTCGAGTATCTCTATGAGAAGCAAAAGGCGAGGAAAGAGAAAGTTGATGAGTTTATGAAGAAGGTTGAGGGCGAGAAGAAGAAATATGAAGATTACTTCAATCTTAATATTTCCTAGCTTATTTTTCCAATTTATTATCTATGTAAAGGCTATGCCTTAAACTATTTCTATTTTAGAATCGTGTAAGGCTTATTAATGCCTCGTTCTAATAATATAAAGTGTTCTATTAATATCACGTGATATCAATGCTTTATTTTATTCATACTTGTAATTGCACAAATTTATAACTTGTCACCTTACCAAACTTATGTTCACTTCTATGTAGTGACATCATGGTTCATCCAGCTGCACCTACTATTAATAACATCGTGTTGACCACTGAGCAATTCCAATAGTTGCTTGCTGCCGCCCAAGGCAACGCTCAAGCTAATCATGCTAACACCCAACCGAAACCTTGTTCTTACAAGGATTTTACAAACTGCCACCCTCCCGCTTTCAAGGAAAATGAAGAAGCTGTTGAACTAGTTCGATGGTTCAAGAAGCTAGAGTCTATCTTCCATGTTTGCAACTGTGGGGATAACGATCGGGTCAAATATGCCACTAGCTCATTGGCTGGAAATGCTTTGACTTGGTGGACTGTTCATGCTAAGTCCGTGGGAATTGAAAATGCTAATGCAATTCCATGGGACGAACTCAAAAGCATGATGGTTAATAAATTTTGTCCTAGAAGTCAAGTACAAAAACTTGAAGCCGAGTTCTGGGAACTCAAGGTGAAGGGTACCTACATTGAAAGCTATACCAATCGTTTTCTCGAGCTTTCTACTTTGTGTCCCGAGATGTTTCCTACTGAAGCTAGAAGGATTGAAAGGTATATTGAAGGTCTCCCCGAGGATGTTCAGGGGAATGTTATTAGTGCCGAGAAGGTTACTCTTGATGCTGTGATTCTCATGGCACAAAATCTGATGTTGGCCAAGAGAAGAAGAGCGTCGGCTAATAAGCAGGTTGATACTAAGGGTAATGAAGGTAAAAGGAAGTTTGAGCCGTCTCAAGGTTCGACTCAAAATGTTAGTAAGAAGCCTGCAGATTGTACAAGGATGAATTATAAGGGTACCTATCCTTTTTGTATTCGTTGTGAAAGGCATCACCCGGGGCGGTGTACTGCTACTTGTCCGTTGTGTAAGAAAGTAGGACACGTTGCTAAGACATGTAAGACTCCTCCAAAGGATAAAGCTATTGTTCCTGCCAAAGCTCCTCCTACTTGCTACACTTGTGAAGAGAAGGGGCACATTAGTCCAAATTGTCCTAAGAAGAAAGATACTCCCGCTACTGGAGCCAACACGACTAATGCAAGGGGTCGTGCATTTGTGATTACTGCTGCTGAAGCCCAAGATGAAGATGAGGTCATCACGGGTACGTATCTTGTCAATAATTGTTATGCAACTATTTTATTCGATACTGGTGCTGACAGAAGTTACGTGTCTAGTGAATTTTGCACCTTATTTACTGAAAAGCCTCAACCCTTAGAAACTAAACGATTAGTAGAAGTAGCCAATGGAAAGATCATGAAAGTCGATAAAATCTATAAAAACTGCAACCTAATCTTAGCCAATAAAGAATTCAAGATAGATCTTTTGCCGGTCGAGCTCGGAAGTTTTGATGTCATAGTCAAAATGGATTGGTTATGTCCATTAAAAGCTGCAATCATGTGTTACGACAAAACCGTTCATGTTCCATTGGGAAATGGAGAGACTCTTATCATCCAGGGTGAAAAGAGTGGTTCCAATCTCAACATTATCTCCTGTATTAAAACCCGTAAATACTTTATGAAAGGTTATCCAGCTATTCTAGCCCACATTAAGATGATTCATTCGAAAGAGAAGTGTATTGAAGACGTACCAGTGGTTAAAGTCTTTCCCGATGTGTTTCCCGAAGATCTTCCTGGTCTTCCACCTCCCCGACAAGTTGAATTCCAAATTGATTTAGCTCCCGGTGCTGCTCCTATTGCTAAAGCACCATACCGACTAGCACCTTCTGAAATGAAGGAATTATCCAACCAACTCGAAGAACTATTGGATAAAGGTTTCATTCATCCAAGCTCATCCCCATGGGGAGCTCCTATTCTATTCGTTATGAAGAAGGACGGTACGTTGAGGATGTGCATTGATTACCGCGAACTCAACAAGCTTACTATCAAGAATCGTTATCCGTTGCCATGTATTGATGATCTATTCGACCAAATTCAAGGGTCGAGTGTTTATTCAAAGATTGATCTGAGGTCCGGTTATCACCAACTTAGAGTCAGGGAATTCGATATTCCTAAGACTGCTTTTCGCACTCGTTATGGGCACTATGAATTTTGTGTCATGCCTTTTGGCTTAACCAACGCTCCTGCCATATTCATGGATCTTATGAATCGTGTCTGAAAACCATATCTCGACAAGTTCGTCATTATTTTCATCGACGACATCTTAATCTACTCCAATAGTGAGAAAGAACATGAGCAGCATTTGCGCATGATTCTTGAACTCTTACGAAAGGAACAACTATATGCTAAATTTTCAAAGTGCGAGTTTTAGCTAAAAACCGTACAATTCCTTGGACATGTTGTTGATAGTAACGGAATACATGTCGATCCAGCTAAGATTACCGCTATTCATAACTGGGAGATACCAATGACTGCGAAGCATATTCGTCAATTTTTGGGACTTGCCGGTTATTATCGAAGGTTCATAAAAGATTTTTCTCTTCTTACTAAACCCCTTACGAAGCTAACTCACAAAGGGAAGAAGTTTGAGTGGTCCGAAGAACAGGAATCTGCTTTCAAGATTCTAAAGGATAAATTGACCACAGCTCCGATTCTATCTTTACCTGAAGGTACTGACGATTTTGTTGTTTACTGCGATGCCTCAAACCAAGGCTTTGGTTGTGTTTTAATACAACGTGAAAAGGTTATTGCCTATGCATCTAGGCAGTTGAAGAAACATGAGGAGAACTATACGACACATGACCTTGAGTTAGGTGGCGTGGTATTTGCATTAAAGATAAGGAGACATTATCTATATGGTACTGATGTGGTAGCGGAGTGGTATATAATACTATTATTTTTAGTACGAAATACTATTAAATATGCTACAATTTTACACAAGTTATTTATTTATTTATCGAGTGGATATACTTAAACCTTGCTACAACACTTATAGGCAGTGTACCTAATCGTATTATAGTATAGTTTTTAGTAAGTCCGGTTCGTTCCACAGGGAAAGCTCGAGAAGTTTAACGCACACAAAATAGAAAAATAGAAAAATATATATCTATAAAGTAGTAGTATTATTATTATATAGAAGGGGGGTTTTTACCGTTTAATGACCGGTTTGTCGATTTTAAAACTTTAGTCGCAGTTAAAACCAAATGTAAAATAATAACTAAATACAAGACTTAATTTTAAGCGTAAAGTAAATAACGATAATGAAATTGCGAATAATAAAAGTGCGATAAAATAAACTTGCGATAATTAAAAAGTACGATAATTAGAAGTGCAATTAAATATAAAATAAAGGAAATTAAATATGAAATAAAAGAATTATGCTTATTTAAACTTCCGTAATCATGATGTTTGACGTGTTGTTTTTAGTTTTATGCCCATGGGTTAATTGTCCTTTGTCCTGGATTATTTAATATGTCCGTCTGGTTTTTGTCCATAACAGTCCATCAGTCATAAATATAAAGTGCGAGTGTCCTCGTTAAATTATCCTTATACCCGAAGTTAAATATTCCAACTAATTGGGGACTTAAACTGTAACAAGATTTTAATATTTTGTTTAATAATTACACCAGGATGTCGACTGAGTGTAACCCAAGGTTTTAATATTTTGTTATCAATTATACCAAGTGTCCTTGTACATAATTTCACCCCTGTTTTAATTATTCTAGTGGCTATTAATCCATTCCCGTGTCCGGTTAAATGAACGATTATTCGTACATATAAATACCCCGCCCATCGTGTCCGATTGAGTGTATATGGTAATTTATAGGGACGCCCAATTGTAAATCTTTATATTAACATTAACAAACTATCATTTAGTTAAACAAATATAAAGCCCATTAATAGCCCATAGTCTAATTTCCACAAGTGTCGTTCTTTTGTCCAAACCCCAATTATGGTACAAAGCCCAATTACCCAATTTTAGTAATTAGCCCAACATCATGATTACTTCGGATTAAATAAGCATAATAATAACTTAGCTACGAGACATTAATATAAAAAGGTTGAACATAACTTACAATGATTAAAAATAGCGTAGCGTTACACGGACAGAATTTCGACTTACACACTCAAACGATCTCTATCATAAATCTTATTATTATCATAATTTAAAATTAAAATTAAGATTATTGTTATATCTTATTAAGTTAACATTATGATAGAGATATAGAATATAGATATTGATAATTGATATTGATAATAGATAGATGGATCGATAGAAAAATGATAGAAAAAAGGTATCTCCTTATTACGATTACATAGCCTTTTATAGGCGAAATTAGAATTGAAATTTTCATTTACGACCCCTGAACTATGCTCAATTAACAACTTTTTATTATTTAATATTATTCTTATTATGAATTATTTAAATATTATATTTTATTCTTGTGCATAGTTGACTCGTAATTTTTACACCGTTGCGTCGAGCGTTGAGAGTTGACTCATGTCCCGGTTCCGGATTTTCGAACGTCCTTTCGTACAATTTTATATCGTGTACTTTGCATTTTGTAACTTGTACTCTTGTCATTTTTAGACGTTCTTTATCAATAATTTGAACCTTTTTAATTGAATCTTGTACTTTTTAGCTTTTTGGACCTTTCTGTCTTCAATTCGTCATTTTCACCTTTTGTCTTCGCACTTATTTAATATAAACGAATATTACTTGAAAATGGAACAATTGCAACTAAAATCTTGTCTTTCTTGGGGGATAATGCTATGAAATATATGTTCCTTTTTAGCCTTATCAATATTCCCACACTTAAGCGTTGCTTGTCCTCAAGCAATATAGTCTTGAAAAACACTTGAATCACTTCTTTATTCTTCACACTTTGTACATCAGTGATTTTAATACGGCGGTATGAAAAATGGTAGTAACAATGTGGTTAAAGGTGGGTGTGTCATCCACAGTTGCCTTGGGTTTAGGTCAACGACACTTGCAATCAAATAGCCGATTTACTTTCGGTTTCCAAAGCAAAGTGCACATTTGAAAGGCGGTTTACAGTCCCACATGACTATAAAAATTTAGATCCTTTAAGGAAATTGGATCTTTATGAAAACATTTGATCTTTTGAAAATTCAAGCTAGATTTTACCCTAGACAAGTTTTCTGATTTGATCCATCATCGGTGTTGCAAAATATATTTGTGGATCAATATTTTGGCTAAAACTTTTAGGTTCGTGTAATCCACTGCTATCCCGGTATCGAATAGCACACATCCAGTTTACTTGTTCCGTATATTACCTTTCGATAAACTACCGTCCAGTTGTAAAGGAAAGCGATGAACAAGAAACTGTTAAGGCAATGTCCCGTGACATGCAGATGATTATGGTCTTTTAACGTGTCGGATGCTAGAACTATCCTTGGTAGGAGCGATAGTAAAGATCATCCTATGATTTTTCGGTCTGGCACAAGGTCCTGTCTCCGACCATGCTATGCAACCACCGTTCTTACGGTTGACAGCCGATTTGGTTCAGGTGACCTAATGAATTCCAGGTGAATTCCTAGGATTTTACGTTCAATGGTAATGAACGCATTGAAAATGGTTTTTCAGAAAACAAATCGGTTTGTAATTTTTGATCAAAATATTTTCTCGTTCAAGCTCGAGTTTAGACATCATCGAATTCCATGAGTTTGAATTCTCAATCTTTAAGGTCAATCTCAGGGATTGAGTAATATCAGTCTTAAAAGCTGATTTTTGATCTTTTAAGGAGATTATCCTTTCTGGGGATCTGATTCATTAGTCTTATCCAGCTAATTTGCACGGTGCCCCCCCCATTGTACGAGATAAATCCTTCTCATGGTTAGGATAAATCTGACCACCTGGCGACCCTGTTTGATGCTGAGGTCCGTGGATTTCCTGCTGATTTTAGTGATGACTTTTCTAGATTTTTCGTCAACCTACAGCTGATCTGGACGACAACTTCATGACCTAAATCAAGAAGCGCGTTTCTTTTTCGGAAGACTTTACTTCCTTCAAATGATGGAATTGATTCATCGTGTAGATCCATCTCTTCTTTTCTTTCATCGGATAAAACAGTTGATTATCGATTATTGTTCAAAACAAAAGTATTTTCAATTGTTTGTACAAAAATATGTGATATATTTTGAATAACTTGGTAAAGTTTTCCCACACTTGGCTTTTATTTATGTTTTTCTTTGCCTTTTTCTCCTCTATTCCATTCTTAAATGAATTCTAACATTTTGGGTTGTTTCTCAATTTATGTCCTTTTCGAGGTAACGATAATTTCGGCTCAATGACCTAGTTTTCATCGTTCATAAATATGTATAAACATGATTTTGAATTCATTTTGTTGAAAATTTTGAAAATTTTTACTAGAAGTGGGTAGTCAGTATATAAGACTAGGGCTGTTCCTTGTTAACGGAGAGCACTAGATTCTAATACTACTACTGCGTTACTAGTATTTTTAATGGTAACCAAGTGTTTAAATCAAAAATTTTTAAAATCCGAAAGAATTTAACCCCTTCCCACACTTAAGATCTTGCAATGCCCTCATTTGCAAGAAATCAGTAACAATTTAAATTATTGAGGGTGATTAGCGTAGAAAAATGATTAAATTTTACCAAAGTTTCCAAACATATTGGATTTTGTTTTGAATGATAAATGGTGCACGTCATTTGTTCATTCCGTCTTGTTGTTATTTCACATATATTTTGTATCTTGTCGTCAAAATTACTTGCTTTTGCTGAACTTAATGCTAGTCTTTGAAAACGCGTTGTTTTACCCTATTTTGTAAGATAAACTACAAACAAATATATACATACTATTTTTTTATATAAAACCTTTAACTTATAAAACAAATATTAATTAATTTTAAAAATTTGTTTCTTTTAAGAATGAGGGCGTTTCGAAACGATGCCCTAGTCCGTCCCTCGACAAAATTTTAAAATTTGTCATTTTCAAGCAATTGTTTTAAAAGCTTAGATTTTTGGATTTTTTAATTTTTTTGGCATACTTTAAATCAATAAGATTAAAAATAATGATAATAAAAGTTCTCGTCCCTCCCTCGGGTAAAGCAATTTCGGTTTAATGACCTAGTCTTCAACTTACGACGAATTTTAAAAATCATATTTTTAACTTTTGATATGGTATAAACCCTAACCCTAACTTTTTGATTTGTAGTGACCCGAATTTTTCCATTTTTATATATATTAAATGAAATTTTCATTTACATGATTAAGTGTTTCCAACATGTTAAGCAATCAAACTTGTTAAGACTTGATTAATTGAAATAGGTTTCATATAGACAATTGACCACCCAAGTTGACCGGTGATTCACGAACGTTAAAACTTGTAAAAACTATATGATGACATATATATGATTATATATATAGTTAACATGATATTATGATAAGTAAGTATCTCATTAGGTATTTTAACAATGAGTTATATACATAAAATTGAGTTTATTGAATTAAGAAACTCGAAACGATATACAACGATTATCTTTATAACAACGTCTTACTAAATACATATGAATCATATTAAGATATTGATACACTATGTTTAATCATGATAAATGATAAGTAAACATGTCATTAAGTGTATTAACAATGAACTACATATGTAAAAACAAGACTACGAACTTAATGATTTCGAAACGAGACATATATGTAACGATTATCATTGTAACACCATTTAACTGTATATATATCATACTAAGATATATTAATTTATCATAATATCATGATAATGTAATAATTTAACATCTCTTTAGATATAATAAACAATGGGTTAACAACATTTAACAAGATCGTTAACCTAAAGGTTTCAAAACAACATTTACATGTAATGACTAACGATGACTTAACGACTCAGTTAAAATGTATATACATGTAGTATTTTAATATGTATTCATACACTTTTGAAAGATTTCAAGACACTTATCAAAATACTTCTACTTAACAAAAATTCTTACAATTACATCCTCGTTCAGTTTCATCAACAATTCTACTCGTATGCACCCGTATTCGTACTCGTACAATACACATGAAACAACCCAACCCGTACTCCGTACGCTATAATTTTTTTTTTATATACACATTTATGCGCCAATTAAATATGTAAACCAACTCACAAGTTTCATTAAACCGCACAACCATTACCAATGTTTACAAAAGGCACAATGGCCGTTAATTAAGTTAATACAAGTTTGACCGAATACAATGGTAGTTTATTAACCAAACGACCCGACGAGCATGGTTTGGGACTAAACTACCCAAAAGGTGGCCAACTTCCAAAAGCTCCTACAAGCACATCATCAAGGGCATCTAGTGCCCGACAATCCCCTTCCCTTTATCCTCACCTGTAACTAAAAGATAAACAACGAGAGGGGTAAGCTAACGCTTAGTGAATGCAATAATTATACATGATCATATATAACCTACTTACTTGCATACACTTACACAATACCACATACGAGCTAGCAATTCAACAAACATGCAATCCATCATGCATAAACTACTATCCACGTTCCTCATTACGCTAGCAACAATAATAGCATATAGTTCACAATATAATATGCTAAGTACAATTCGCACAACCATGGTTAACCAAGTTTACAAGAGAACGGTACATGTAAGTCCGTTGGAGTTCATAACATCCACTAGTGTTACTTATACACCGCGTAATCACTAGTCCCCCGGGTGATGTCTTAAACACCGCGACTAACTCACCCTTACAACAATGTGGCATCTTAAACACCGCGACGAATCCACACTTCATTCAATACAATGAGTGGTGTCTTGAACACCGCGACACTTCCACTCTCACGACATTGTGGTGTCTTAAACACCGCGACAATCCCACAAGTCAATTACACAAGGAGTAGTGTCTTAAACACAGCGACACTACTACTCGTTACCTAGAATGTGGTGTCTTGAACACCGCGACACTTCCACATTCATACCACACAAATAAATACATTATATACGTTCACGCATAATTATTCCACTCACCTTGACGCAAAGATGATGAATAATCGCTTCCAAACTTCAAAGCCAAGTACCTAATACATTAAGTACCAATTCAATACATAAACTAGTGGAATTAACCACATTACATTTACTTGGGCATTTAATGACTCAATTTCGCATTAAATGACCCAACCACACCACAACCGCCCTCTTAATGGCCAAGACTCGACTTTAATTACCAACATTAGTGCATTGAAGTCTACTAGCCTCAATTGACATCCACCTAGGGTAATTTACACCCATTTTACCCAAACTAGGTCAACTAGCACATTCTTGACCCAAATGACATCTCTTTCAATTCTAACAAGTGTTTAATGCTTACAATACCATTAACACTTTCAAACTCACAATTACAAGACCAAAACCCTAGGTTATGGCCATTAGGGTTTCATTACAACAACCTAACCCAAATTCACCCATTTTACTCCCAAATGGGTCATACAAGCTTCTATTAACCAAAACCCTAGCCATAATCAATTAAAACTCGAAACTTAGAGTTAGAACTTACCGAGACTATCACCACGTAGCTAGAGTCACAAGGAACAACTTTAACACTTGCTCCAAAGATCAACCCTCAATCCTTCCTCTCTCAATCTCACTTTGAATCCAAATGGGTGTTAGAGTTTTGGGAGAGAAATTGAAAGAAAATGAAAAAGGAAAATGAAATAAATGAACTAGTGGACCAGATTTAATGCACCCATCTGATCTATACATCCATTTACCATTTTGCCCCTCAAAATCTCTTAATTTAACCTAAAACCGGAACCTGGCCAGCAGGCCTGCCGCGGCGCGGCACTACTCGTCGCGGCGCGACGATGCACTAGGAAAATCATCCTGTTTAAGTCGATTTCTGATCTGGAGTTGCTTTGTGGGCCGCGGCGCGGACCCACTTGTCGCGGCGCGACATTGGGCTGCAACAGGCCCCTTCGACTAGTTAACACAATTTCGAGGTTTCCACAACTATACAACCCAAACGCTCACTCTAATACACGCCTAAACTCCAACCTTAAGACTCGCACGACCCTATGCCATCGTGACACGTAAGTAAACACGTTCACGCATGCATTCAACATTTATAAATATACACATTCACACGTAACTAACATATTAGCTAACTTAGCCACCTAACGAGCAAGATATTGACGTACAATTGATTAGGTGCGTACCTTTAAGCGTGTACGGAAAAGCGGGGTGTTACAACTCTCCCCCACTTAGATCGGAGCGCGTCCTCGCGATCCAAGCCGCATGACAAGCCGGAAGATAAGCCAAAACAAACTCTTCGGATTCCCATGTAAACTCGGAACCCTTTCGATGTCGCCATTGCACTTTGAATGTTCTAACTTCCTTGTTCCGCAACATCTTAACCTTTTCATCGAGGATTGCAACCGGTTCTTCCGCATACTCTAACTTGTTATTCAAAGTAATCTCATCCAATGGCACCCAAGTCGAGTCATCCACAAGACACTTGCGAAGATGGGAAACATGGAACGTATTATGAATTCCCGCAAGTTCTTCGGGTAACTCTAATCGATAAGCAACCTCACCAACACGTGCCAATACCTTGAAAGGACCAATAAACCGAGGAGCTAACTTTCCTCGCTTCCTAAACCGAATCACACCCTTCCATGGAGAAACCTTAAGCATCACCATATCACCTTCTTGAAACTCAATCGTTCTTCTACCTTTATCGGCATAAGACTTTTGTCTATCTTGCGCCGCTTTAAGTCGAGCCCGAATCATTTCAATTTTACTATTCGTCTCCAAAACCAAATCGGAACTTCCGATTTCTCGTTGACCCACTTCTCCCCAACAAATGGGAGTTCGACATCTACGCCCATAGAGCATCTCGTATGGTGGCATCCCAATACTAGCGTGGTAACTATTATTGTATGAGAATTCCACCAAGGGTAAGTGCTCGTCCCAACTTCCACCAAAATCAATAATACACGCCCTCAACATATCCTCTAGCATTTGGTTAGTACGCTCGGTTTGACCGTCCGTTTGAGGATGATACGCCGTGCTCATTTTTAAGTGAGTACCCATATCTTCATGAAACTTGTTCCAAAACTGAGATGTAAAGCGAGTATCTCGATCCGAAACAATAGATACCGGAACCCCATGTCTTGATATCACCTCCTTTATAAACAACTTAGCTAAAGTCTCCGATGATATCGTTTCCCGAATGGGAAGAAACAAGGCACTCTTCGTCAATCTATCAACAATCACCCAAATCGTATCGTATTGGGTTCGCGCCGTCTTCGGTAACTTGGTAATAAAGTCCATGGTAATGTGCTCCCATTTCCATTTCGGGACTTCCAATGGTGGTAACTTACCGTAAGGCTTTTGGTGCTCGGCTTTGACTTGCAAGCACGTGACGCATTGTTCAACATACTTAACCACATCACGTTTCATGCCGGGCCACCAATAATCTTTCTTCAAATCATAGTACATTTTCGTTGCACCCGGATGAATGGAATATTTGGACTTATGTGCTTCATCAAGTAGCACTCGCCGGTAATCCCCCATCTTAGGTACCCATACCCTTCCTTGAAAGGACAACAAGCCACGCGAGCCCATTGTAATGAACTCCGATTGGCCAACGATTCGTTCCGTGTGCTTATTGTGAACATAAGCCTCTATTTGATCTTCACCCATCTTTTCAAGAAAGTCATTAGTGATAATCAAACGTAACGATCCTACCTTTATCGCCGGATGTGTACTCTTTCGACTCAAGGCGTCCGCAACAACGTTCGCCTTACCCGGATGATAAAGTATCACGCAATCATAATCTTTCACCACGTCCATCCATCTACGTTGACGATAATTCAAATCTCGTTGAGTGAAAAGATGTTTCAAATTTTTGTGATCCGAATATATCGTACACTTGACACCATACAAGTAATGGCGCCAAATTTTCAACGCGTACACTACCGCCGCCATCTCAAGATCATGAGTCGGGTATCTCGTTTCGTATTCTTTTAATTGTCGAGAGGCATAAGCGATGACTTTACTTCTTTGCATCAGAACACACCCGAGCCCATTCAACGAAGCATCACAATAAACCACCATGTCTTCAATCCCTTCCGGTAACACCAACACCGGAGCTTGACATAACTTTTCTTTCAACAATTGAAAGGCGACTTCTTGTTCTTTTTCCCAATTAAATTTAACATTTTTCCTCGTCAACTTCGTCAAAGGAGAAGCAATCTTAGAAAAGTCTTGAATAAACCGACGATAATAACCGGCCAATCCGAGAAAACTTCGGATTTTCGTAGGCGTAGTCGTTCGACTCCAACTTTTCACCGTTTCGATCTTCCCCGGGTCTACCATAATACCTTCTTGATTTACAATATGACCAAGGAATTGAACCTCCCTTAGCCAAAATTCACATTTGGAGAACTTAGCATACAATTTCTCCCTTCGCAACGTCTTCAACACTTCACGTAGATGGTGTTCATGTTCCTTCATACTCTTGGAATAAACGAGTATGTCGTCAATGAACACGATTACCGACTTGTCCAACATAGGTTGGCACACTCGGTTCATTAAATCCATGAATGCCGCCGGTGCATTCGTGAGACCAAAAGGCATAACCACAAACTCATAATGCCCGTAACGCGTCCGAAAGGCCGTTTTCTCGATGTCTTCCTCACGGACCCGCACTTGATGATAGCCGGACCGTAAATCGATCTTAGAAAAATACGTAGCACCTTGGAGTTGATCAAATAAATCGTCGATCCGAGGTAATGGATAACGATTCTTGATCGTCACTTTATTCAACTCCCTATAGTCGATGCACATTCGCATGCTTCCATCTTTCTTTTTCACAAACAAAACCGGAGCACCCCACGGCGAGGAGCTCGGTCGAATGAAACCCTTCTCAAGCAACTCTTGGTTTTGATTAAGCAATTCTTGCATCTCCGTTGGCGCTAAACGATAAGGGGTTTTAGCAATGGGAGTAGCTCCCGGAACCAACTCGATGCGAAATTCGACTTGTCTTTCCTCCGGAACACCCGGTAATTCATCCGGAAAGACATCTTCAAATTCATTAACCACCGGAATCTTACGAATAGGTGGTGGCTCATCACGAGTATCAACTACGTGAGCAAGATAAAACAAGGCACCGCTCTTGAGAAAACGTCGTGCCCTTGCATACGTGCATAATGGTACGAGTCTTCTCCGTCTATCGCCATGAATAATCAACTCTCCCCCACTTGGGGTCCTAACACGAATGAACTTATCATGGCATGCAATATCGGCTCTATAACGATCGAGCCAATCCATACCAACAACAACGTCGAACTCACCCAAAGTCATCGGAATGAGGTCAATTTTAAACGTTTCGGTACCAAACACAACATCACAATTCTTACAAACATCAACCACTAGCGCCGTCTTGCCATCCGCTATTTCGACTTCAACCGGATGGCTCAACTTAACTAGCGGTTTATTTAACTTAGATACAAATCGAGGCGACACAAAAGACAAATTAGCACCGCTATCAAATAATATCTTGGCCGGTTTAGAGTTAACCAAGAAAGTACCTGAGACAACTTCGTTCGATTGTTTAGCTTCATCATTAGTCATCAAATAATTTCGACCCCGGCCCGTACCCGCCGCCTTCTCTAACCGCTTGACATGATCATTAACCAACTCGGGACACTCGGTCTTCTTGTGTCCTTCCTTCCCACAATTGTAACAAGTGAATTTTGTAGTAGAAGATGGTTTGGTGCAATCACGGGCCATATGTCCCCTTCGCCCACAATTATGACAAGAATAGGGGAAATCCCCCGAAGCACCTTTCTTCACACTCCCCACACTCTCGGAGCCTTTCTTAAACTTCTTGCTAGAAAAATTAGATTGACTAGTAGCTTCAAATTTTTTTTTCTTGCCCAAGGTAAGGCTATTCTTCCTCATCACAAGCGCCTCGAAACCCTTGGCCATGTTAAACAATTCGTCAAAGCTTTTCACCACATTCACACTTATCTTCTCTTGATAACTATCATTCAAGATCCGATAAAAATCTTCCTTTAACATCTTGTCGTTCCCAACATACTCCAGGCAAAATTGAGTTTTAGACAAAAACACGGATTTGAGAGTGTTCAAGTCCATCGACCCTTGCCTCAAGGAACGTAACTCGTCCTTTAGCCTAGTGAGATCAGCCGAAGTTCGGTATTCTTTGAAATATTCCACCTTAAACTCATCCCAAGAAAAGTCCATGCATTGTTCTTCGCCATAGACTTGAATCTTTGCATCCCACCATAGCTTGGCATCACCTCTTAGCATGCTACAACCATACCTTGTCTTTTTATCGTTAGACTCACATGTACGAAAAGCCCCCTCCATATCGGAGATAAACCGGGCACTCTTGAGTGGGTCCCGTTCACCCTCAAAGGTAGGAGGTTGAGCATCCTTGAAGTTCTTAAAGAAAAAGTCTCGCCTCCCCACATTCTCTTCTTGAAGAACAATTTTAATTTGTTCCTTAACCATATCGACGACTTGCTCGTCAATAGTGTCTAGAAACATCTTCTTAACATCAACAAGAAAATCCGCCCTTTGGCGTTGAAAGATGGCCTCAACCTTGGCCGTGAATTCGGGGTCCTCGCTCGTGCCCCCATTATCGGTGTCGTGTCCGTTTCTCATCTTCATTCTATAAAACGGAAAAGATTAAACAACGAAACCAAAGACATGACACAAATACACACATCTACACCATACCACCCCATCTTGCTCAACAATCGTCGTACATCGCTTGTTTGACACGATTTGCACCCGTAGCAAGGGTAGCTAGTCATTGCTACGCGAGCGCGTCGCATTAACTTGCTAGTACAACGTCTATCTCGCTCGATGATTCCATCTACAACACAAAACAATTAGTGCATGGTTAGTTCATATAAACCCACGCACTACAATTCCCGATTCGACCCGAAGTCGTACAAGTCCCGCCTAAAAGCGCATACACACAAAAGTCTAAGTCTAGGCACCTATCTCAAGTCGCCTAAATCCCTTAGACCATGCTCTGATACCACTTGAAACAACCCAACCCGTACTCCGTACGCTATAAATTTTATTTTTTTTATATACACATTTATGCGCCAATTAAATATGTAAACCAACTCACAAGTTTCATTAAACCGCACAACCATTACCAATGTTTACAAAAGGCACAATGGCCGTTAATTAAGTTAATACAAGTTTGACCGAATACAATGGTAGTTTATTAACCAAACGACCCGACGAGCATGGTTTGGGACTAAACTACCCAAAAGGTGGCCAACTTCCAAAAGCTCCTACAAGCACATCATCAAGGGCATCTAGTGCCCGACAATCCCCTTCCCTTTATCCTCACCTGCAACTAAAAGATAAACAACGAGAGGGGTAAGCTAATGCTTAGTGAATGCAATAATTATACATGATCATATATAACCTACTTACTTGCATACACTTACACAATACCACATACGAGCTAGCAATTCAACAAACATGCAATCCATCATGCATAAACTACTATCCACGTTCCTCATTACGCTAGCAACAATAATAGCATATAGTTCACAATATAATATGCTAAGTACAATTCGCACAACCATGGTTAACCAAGTTTACAAGAGAACGGTACATGTAAGTCCGTTGGAGTTCATAACATCCACTAGTGTTACTTATACACCGCGTAATCACTAGTCCCCCGGGTGATGTCTTAAACACCGCGACTAACTCACTCTTACAACAATGTGGCATCTTAAACACCGCGACGAATCCACACTTCATTCAATACAATGAGTGGTGTCTTGAACACCGCGACACTTCCACTCTCACGACATTGTGGTGTCTTAAACACCGCGACAATCCCACAAGTCAATTACACAAGGAGTAGTGTCTTAAGCACCGCGACACTACTACCCGTTACCTAGAATGTGGTGTCTTGAACACCGCGACACTTCCACATTCATACCACACAAATAAATACATTATATACGTTTACGCATAATTATTCCACTCACCTTGACGTAAGGATGATGAATAATCGCTTCCAAACTTCAAATCCAAGTACCTAATACATTAAGTACCAATTCAATACATAAACTAGTGGAATTAACCACATTACATTTACTTGGGCATTTAATGACTCAATTTCGCATTAAATGACCCAACCACACCACAACCGCCCTCTTAATGGCCAAGACTCGACTTTAATTACCAACATTAGTGCATTGACGTCTACTAGCCTCAATTGACATCCACCTAGGGTAATTTACACCCATTTTACCCAAACTAGGTCAACTAGCACATTCTTGACCCAAATGACATCTCTTTCAATTCTAACAAGTGTTTAATGCTTACAATACCATTAACACTTTCAAACTCACAATTACAAGACCAAAACCCTAGGTTATGGCCATTAGGGTTTCATTACAACAACCTAACCCAAATTCACCCATTTTACTCCCAAATGGGTCATACAAGCTTCTATTAACCAAAACCCTAGCCATAATCAATTAAAACTCGAAACTTAGAGTTAGAACTTACCGAGACTATCACCACGTAGCTAGAGTCACAAGGAACAACTTTAACACTTGCTCCAAAGATCAACCCTCAATCCTTCCTCTCTCAATCTCACTTTGAATCCAAATGGGTGTTAGAGTTTTGGGAGAGAAATTGAAAGAAAATGAAAAAGGAAAATGAAATAAATGAACTAGTGGACCAGATTTAATGCACCCATCTGATCTATACGTCCATTTACCATTTTGCCCCTCAAAATCTCTTAATTTAACCTAAAACCGGAACCTGGCCAGCAGGCCTGCCGCGGCGCGGCACTACTCGTCGCGGCGCGACGATGCACTAGGAAAATCATCCTGTTTAAGTCGATTTCTGATCTGGAGTTGCTTTGTGGGCCGCGGCGCGGACCCACTTGTCGCGGAGCGACATTGGGCTGCAACAGGCCCCTTCGACTAGTTAACACAATTCCGAGGTTTCCACAACTATACAACCCAAACGCTCACTCTAATACACGCCTAAACTCCAACCTTAAGTCTCGCACGACCCTATGCCATCGTGACACGTAAGTAAACACGTTCACGCATGCATTCAACATTTATAAATATACACATTCACACGTAACTAACATATTAGCTAACTTAGCCACCTAACGAGCAAGTTATTGACGTACAATTGATTAGGTGCGTACCTTTAAGCGTGTACGGAAAAGCGGGGTGTTACAACACAACTTTTAGATGTATGTACTATCGATATATACACTCCAATGATCAGCTCTTAGTAGCCCATGTGAGTCACCTAACACATGTGGGAACCATCATTTGGCACCTAGCATGAAATATCTCATAAAATTACAAAAATATTAGTAATCATTCATGACTTATTTACATGTAAACAAAATTACACATCCTTTATATCTAATCCATATACCAACGACCAAAAACATCTACAAATACTTTCATTCTTAAATTTTCTTCATCTAATTGATCTCTCTCAAGTTCTATCTTCAAGTTCTAAGTGTTCTTCATAAATTCTATAAGTTCTAGTTTCATAAAATCAAGAATACTTCCAAGTTTGCTAGCTTACTTCCAATCTTGTAAAGTGATCATCCAACCTCAAGAAATCTTTTTTATTTACAGTAAGATATCTTTCTAATACAAGGTAATACACATATTCAAACTTTGATTCAATTTCTTTAACTATAACAATCTTATTTCGAGTGGAAATCTTACTTGAACTTGTTTTTCGTGTCATGATTCTGCTTCAAGAACTTTCAAGCCATCCAAGGATCCTTTGAAGCTAGATCTATTTTTATCATTTCCAGTAGGTTTATCCACAAAACTTGAGGTAGTAATGATGTTCAAAACATCATTCGATTCATATATATATAACTACCTTATTCGAAGGTTTAAACTTGAAATCACTAGAACATAGTTTAGTTAATTCTAAAATTGTTCTCAAACAAAAGTTAATCCTTCTAACTTGACTTTTAAAATCAACTAAACACATGTTCTATATCTATATGATATGCTAACTTAATGATTTAAACCCTGGAAACACGAAAAACACCGTAAAACCGGACATACGCCGTCGTAGTAACACCGCGGGCTGTTTTGGGTTTGATAATTAAAAAATATGATAAACTTTGATTTAAAAGTTGTTCTTCTGGGAAAATGATTTTTCTTATGAACATGAAACTATATCCAAAAATTATGGTTAAACTCAAAGTGGAAGTATGTTTTTCAAAATGGTCAGCAAGACGTCATTTTTTCGACTGAAATGACTACCTCTTAAAAAATTGACTTGTAACTTATATTTCGGGCTATAAACCTATACTTTTTCTGTTTAGATTCATAAAATAGAGTTCAATATGAAACCATAGCAATTTGATTCACTCAAAACTGATTTGAAACGAAGAAGTTATGGGTGAAACAAGATTGGATATTTTTTTATTGTTGTAGCTACGGGAAATATTGTAATAATTCTATACAAATCATATCCTAGCTAACTTATATTGTATTATACATGTATTCTAATATATTATGTATTCTTGGGATACCATAGACACGTATGCAAATGTTTTGACATATCATATCGACCCATGTATATATATTATTTGGAACAACCATAGACACTCTATATGCAGTAATGTTTGAGTTAGCTATACATGGTTGAGGTTGATTCCAAAAATATATATACTTTGAGTTGTGATCTAGCCTGATACGTGTATACACTGGGTCGTGGATTGATTCAAGATAATATATATCAATTTATTTCTGTACATCTAACTATGAATAACTAGTTGTAGGTTACTAATGAGGACAGCTGACTTAATAAATTTAAAATATCAAAATGTATTAAAAATGTTGTAAACATATTTTGAACATACTTTGATATATATATGTATATATTTGTTATAGGTTAGTGAATCGACCAGTGGCCAAGTCTTACTCCCAACGAAGTACAAATCTGTGAAAGTGAGTTATAGTCCCACTTTTAAAATCTAATATTTTTGGGATGAGAATACATGCAGCTTTATAAATGTTTTATAAAATAGATACAAGTACATGAAACTACTTTCTATGGTTGAACGATCGAAGCCGAATATGCCCCTTTTACTTGGTAACCTAAGAATTAGTAAACCAGTCTACTAATTGACGCGAATCCTAAAGATAGATCTATTGGGCCTAACGAACCCCATCCGTTGTAGCGGATGCTTTAGTACTTCGATATTGTTTTATCATGTCCGAAGGATTTCCTGAATTGATAGGGGATATTCTTATATGCATCTTGTTAATGTCGGTTACCAGGTGTTCAATCTATATGAATGATATTTTTGTCTCTATGCATGGGACCTTTATTTATGAGAAATGGAAATATGAAATCTTGTGGTCTATTAAAATTATGAAATGATTATTTATAATAAACTAATGAACTCACCAACCTTTTGGTTGACACTTTAAAGCATGTTTATTCTCAGGTACGAAAAGAAATCTTCCGCTGTACATTTGCTCATTTTAGGGATATTACTTGGAGTCATTCATGACACATTTCAAAAGACGTTACATTCGAGTCGTTGAGTTCATCAAAATTATTATTAAGTCCATTATAGTTAGATATATTCTGAAATGGTATGCACGTCTGTCAACTTTCGAGGTGATGAAAGTTTGTCTTTTAAAAACGAATGCAATGTTTGTAAAATGTATCATATAGAGGTCAGAACCTCGCGATGTAACCAAATATAATGTATTTGTCCAGATGGATCAGGACGGGTCATGAAATGATTTTTCTTTAATTTTTCTATTTTTACATGTTATTATGATAGTATGATGATTCTATGTTGTTGTATTGTTGATGGTATGCATAGAAACACTTACTATAGCATGTTTTCGGTTTGATTGTTTTGGGACAGCAGCTTATTCGACCATTTCTGTAAACTTAACTGATGTAAATGTTAAATTAAAGTTTCTAGATGTGTTCCTCTCATCAATACATTAATTTTAGACTCCGGATTCATGTTATTTCGATTCCGGGAACTTAAGTTATGATTAAAATGGTGTTTTCTTGAAATCAAAATGTAAAAACGAATGTGTTCATGTTTGGTCCGACTTTGTGACCATTTTTAGAGTCTCTAGGGTGTACTAGTGTGTTGGGATTGATGATTGGATGAACATTCATGTTCGGGTCATCGAAATCCGAGCCACGGATCACCCGTTATGACTAAAACATGTTTTTGAACGGATTAATGCTCCAAGTTGAATGGTGGCTGTTGGTCATGACTTGGTGGATTCTCTTGGGGTGTTCTTAAGTGTACTAATATGTCAGGTGGTTTGGTTAGGCGAAGATATATATAAGACTCACCGAAAACTGATATCCGGGGCTCAAGTTATGACCCGATGAACTTTTAATTAAAACTTATGGTTATAAAATAAGACTTATGATATAAATAATGATTTTCATTATTAATAAATTACTTATGATATAAAAAGTAATTATTCTAATTTAAGACTTATGATATACATATTTATTATATCATTTATTAACTACATTTTGATTAATGAAACTTTAATAAAACTTATGATTAATAAAACTTTTATTATTAATGAAAAATACTTATGGTAAGTATTAAACTTATGTTACGAGATTGTTATAATAAGACTTATAATAAGGATTAATTAATTATTTAATTATTATAAGGCTTAGTTATTATTTAATTATAATTTAATTATTAAATACTTATGATTTAATGATTATAATTAGAAACTTATGATATGATTAATAATTCATTATTAATTAATAATACTTATGATATGAATAAAAATTTATTATTAATTAATAATACTTAGGTTATGATTAATATTTATTTAATTAATTAAATATTATGTTATATTAATCATGTCACTTAAACTTATGATAACTTTAATAATTCATTTTAATTTAATTAAACTTATGTTATGACATAATTATACATATATGACTTTAAATAACATTATAACTTATATTATTAACATTATATACACTTTAAAATTCAATGTTGACTATGTTTGACCAAGATTAACTTTTGAGTTGACTTTCGGTTGACTTTGACTTTCAGTTGACTTTTGTTGACTTTCTAATTAAGGAAACTTTCCTAACTTATTATCTTTCCAAGAATAGAAACTTTCTAAATATGGAAACTTTCTAAAAATAGAAACTTTCATAAAATAGAAACTTTCCTAAAATAGAAACTTGCCTAAAATAGAAACTTTCATAAAATAGAAATTTTCCAAAAATGGAAAGCTGCTAAAAATAGAAACTTTCTTAAAATAGAAAGTACGTGTCCTTACGCTGTTCTGATCAAACCGAAGCATACTGAGTGTTGTTCTATGATTACTTGCAACAAGTACTATAGCTATCATACTAAGAGTTGACCTAAGTTAGTTATTTATATCGACCTGTTTATTTATAGGTCTGCGTTGTGATCATTCTTGATCACTTTACTTCGTGCAGTTCACGTTTTCTATGATATTACTTCATTTTCGTTAAGGTGAGTTATAGTCCCATTTTTCTATTTTATATCTTTTGGGATGAGAATACATGCTTTTTTTTATTGGACACAAGTGGAAGTTGGTTTAAGTTATTCATTGAGAGTTGAACGAAAATATTTCCTAGTCTGGTAACTGTAATCACTGGTTTCTACTGGTGAACGTGAATCCTATGGATAGATCTATCGGGTTTGACAACCCCATTTCGTGCTAGTCGCGCTAGCAATTTTTAAAGACGGAATGTATTAGTACTTCGTAATTATTTGAAGATACACCTGTTCAGTGTATATTGTGTTTAGTAAGGGTGGAATTGGTTAAGTGGTTACGAGGTGGCTCACGGGTTAATTGAATAATGTTTTATATGTTTTCGAGCATATAATTTTTGTGGTCCAAAATAAGGCTTTATGTTTTCAAACATAAATTTTTACGGTTTAAATTAAATATTGTTTGCAATATTAAACCTATAATTCACTTAACATTATTGTTGACAGTTACTCGCATGTTTTATTCTCAGGTTCATGATTGATTACTTCTGCTGTGCTTAGAGAGTCTGCATATTTATGATGGCAGCTTTTGTTAAACATTAACTTGCATTCTATTTTGATACATTAAATTGTGGGTGTTTGTTGACTTTGTTTTGGTCAACTTTTGATTAACTATTTATGTATTTTTTTCTTCTAAACTTACATATTTTGGTAGATTTCCTTTATAGAAAATCATTTTTTTAAATAAAGAATGCAAGGTTTTTTATTAAATTCATTTAGAGTTATGATCAAGCTGTGGGACCAAGATAACGATGGTCGTCAAGTGTACTTTGACGGGTCATTAAAGTTGGTACCAGAGCTCTGGTTGTAGGGAATTAGGCTGCATTGATATCGTTACCCTAGTCAATAGGGTGCATTAGTGAGTCTAGTCTACAGCCTGACCTATAGCGTATTATTATATGTAGTTATTTGTATCCTATAAGTAGGTATATGATTACCATACATACATCTCTGTTATGTTCGGAATCCGGGAGGAACTCCCATTCTGATTTAAACGTATTTTCCAACTCCTATGGGAGTTTAGCTTTTATAAGAACACCTCGGTTAGTGAAAGCAAGGGATGTCATTCTTGACTTCTGAAATTCTCGACATTCCTATGTCATCTGTTATTGTTATGTATATAAGGTTTGAGTTATATTACGCGAAATGTCATTCTTGACTTCTAAAGGCTCGACATTTCAATGTTAGCTATTATGTTTAGGTATATAACATTCTTGTTATATTAAGTGCCCTTGTGTCGTTGTGCCTTTGTGCTTTGGGTTGCGAATCAAAAACATCATTCTTGACATTTACATATTATTGATACTTCAAAGACATTTTTATGTCATCGTTACTCTTATTCATTACTTTTGATGTTTTTGTCTCTTGTGCTATCCTTAGCACATTGTTTAAGAAATCGTTTTAGAGAAATTGTGTGGAAATTCGAGGTTGATCGCGTGTCCTGACCTCATGTAGTGCTATTAGAATGGAACTATGAATTAGTGAAATATAATGGCGTCAGTCCAACGTGATTATATTACTTTAATTCATAAAGAAGTCCCAATATTGTGACATGAGGAATAGAAAGCGAGTCAAAGAAAATTTTTACACTACTCATTCAGAAATTCCGATGTATTACATGGGTAGGGAAAATATTCATTATCTTATTTGTTGATATACGAGAAGCCCGTTTTAACCAGATTATCTATCTCATGCTTTATCCTTCATAACTTGCTTGTTAGCAACAGCTTCGCTCGGGAACAGTTTTGGCCCAAGGACTTATGCCCTGATAATAGTCAAAACAACATTTAACTCATTGGTTTTCATGACCTCGTAATATTTGTTGGTCAAATGTCGCAAGACGATTCAAGTCCTTTACTCGATCTTCCACGATCTTACTTCAACTCGTAACCTCTGAAATATAGATACTCTGTTTTTCATCGGGAGTTTTACACATTTATTTAATTGGGCGGTTCTCACGAGATTTATGGGCAAATAGAAGTAATGAAATATTTTTTCATGTATACAATTTATAAAATCATATATGTACATATGGATTCAAATGAATAAATATACCCTTACCTATTTTGGCTAGTATATACTAAATCATGCCTTCAAAATTATTTTAAAACCACTCATTTATTGAGCTGTTTGACTAAGTCAAATTGTTTTATATAAAATGGTACACGCTGTACGTACTTCTAAATATACTAAGAACTTCATTCCGTTTATGTTGTCACAACAAACGTTTAAAGCTTTTTCAAAACTCCTTTGATTGATTTTATCAAACTTTCGCATTACTCTACAGAGTGTTTGGATCACAGTTCTTCTCATCCTCCTTTTAAGGATGAAACTTACCATTAAGTTCATTGATAGAAACTCTTACACCACTTTGGATGCCGGTTTTATAAAATTTGTTGGAAAGTCTCTGCACTCATAAAATTTTCCCTCTTATGGTTAGACATGGCCAAAACGCGGACCGATAAATCAATTTTCTGGGGTACACTCAGTGGTCACCCTATTGTAGAAAAGGCGCTAGGTTTGTTTCTACCCCAACTGTTGTTATAGTGGGTATCATGGATGTATATTACACTATACCGTTTGAGGAGTTTCTACTCTCAATATTCGCGGTTAACCGCAACACCCTCTTAAACATTAACACTATGATTCAATACTTTGAGGTACACGAAATTATTTTTGGAGATTCATCTCACCTGGAGTCGGCCATTCTTGATAACCCATGATTCGCATTCTTTTCATCCGCACATAAATTTAAGAATATGGATGAATCCTAGATTGCCTCGCTCATTTACAAGGAAGTTCACTCTCGTTGAAAGATCACAACTTTCATACGACTTCCTTTCAGAAATGTAATGAAAATTTACTTTGAAGTCCATGATCCTCCTTATCTCCCTTGAGAGAATTGTCTTATATATCTATGCCACTGATGTGACTACTCCATATATTTCTTCCTTCATTGTTGTAACTATATTTCATTCGTCCCAGTTCGTCCCCTTAGGGAGCTCCTATTTGTTTGTTAAGAGGAAAGATGGTTCGTTCCGATGGTGTATTGGTTATCCTGAGTTGAACAAGCTTACTGTTAAGAATCGTTACCCTCTTCCTAGAATCGATGATCTGTTCGATCAGCTTCAAGGTTCGTCTGTTTATTCTAAGATCGATCTTCCGGTTATCATCAACTGTGTGTTAAAGAATCTGATATTCCGAAAATCGCTTTTCGCACCCGTTATGGTCACTACAAATTTCTTGTTATGCCGTTCGAATTAACTAACGCACCTGCTGTGTTCATGGACCTCATGAACCGTGAGTGTAGACCCTATCTGGACAAATTCGTTATTGTTTTCATCCACGACATCCTGATTTATTCCAAGAGTGATGAATAGCACAAAGAACATTTGAAGTTGGTGTATGATTTGTTGAGGAAAGAAGAGTTGTACGCTAAGTTCTCTAAGTGTTCTTTCTGGTTAAGAGAAGTTCAATTCCTTGGACATATTGTTAGTAAACAGGGAATACAATTTGATCCTGCCAAGATTGAGGCAATTGAGAAGTGGAAAATTCCGAAAACAGCTACTCAGATTCGTCAGTTTCTAGGGTTGGCAGGTTACTATAGAAGGTTCATTCAAGATATCTCTCGTATAGCGAAACCTCTAACTGTTTTAACGCACAAGGGGAAGAAGTATGAGTGGAAGGATGAACAAGAGACTGCTTTTCAAACCCTGAAGAAGAAGTTAACTACTGCTCCAATATTGTCACTGCCTGAGGGTAATGATGATTTTGTTGTTTACTATGATACTTTGCGTCAGGGCTTTGGTTGTGTTTTGATGCAACGAAAGAAAGTTATTGCGTACGCGTCACGTCAGTTGAAGATTCACGAGCAGAATTATACAACCCATGATTTAGAGTTGGGAGCTGTTGTGTTTGCGCTTAATATTTGGAGACATTATCTTTATGGGGTCAAAAGTATAGTGTACACTGATCACAAAAGTCTTCAACATATTCTTGATAAAAAACAGTTTAATATGAGGCAACGAAGATGGGTTAAGATGTTGAACGATTATGATTGCGAACTTTTATATCACCCAGGAAAGGCTAATGTTGTGGTCGATGCGTTAAGTCGTAAAGAGAGGGCTGAACCTCGCAGCTTTAGGGCCTTGAATATGACAATTCGAACAAACCTCGCAAGGCAGATTATTGAGGCAGAACAAGAAGCCTTGAAGGAGGAGAATTTTATGAACAAGAAAGTCAGAGGCATGACTAAGAAGTTTGAGGTACGAGCAGATGGTACTAGATATTTTGCGGGATGTCTTTGGGTTCCGAAATTTGGTGATCTGCGACAACTTGTTTTAGATGAGGCTCATAAATCTAGGTACTCTATTCATCCTGGTTCAGGAAAGATGTATCATGATCTTAAGGAGCTGTATTGGTGGCCTAATTTAAAAACTAATGTGGCTACTTATGTGGCTAAGTGTTTGACCTGTGCTAAGGTTAAAGCTGAGCATCAGAAACCGTCTGGACTTTTGGTGTAAACTGAGATTCCCGAGTGGAAGTGGGAAGGTATTACGATGGATTTTATTACGAAGTTACCGAGAACTGTGGGTGGTTATGATACCATTTGGGTGATTGTTGACCGACTCACGAAGTCAGCTCATTTCTTGCCAATTAAGGAAACAGATTTGATGGAGAAACTTACTCGTTTGTATTTGAAGGAGATTGTTTCAAGACATGGTGTTCCCGTATCTATTATTTCGAATCGAGACGGTCTATTCACATCGAGGTTCTGGTAGTCCTTACAGGAAGCTTTGGGAACTAAGTTGGATATGAGCACTGCTTATCATCCACACTTGGATGGTTAGAGTGAAAGGACCATCCAAATGTTAGAAGACATGTTACGAGCGTGCGTTATTGATTTTTGTAATGGTTGGGATAGATATTTTCCTCTGGCTGAATTTTCTTATAATAACAGCTATCATGCAAGTATTAAAGCTGCACCATTTGAAGCACTGTATGGTAGAAAGTGTAGGTATTCCTATCTGTTGGAATGAGGTTGGGGATGCTCAACTCACAGCCCCTGAAACTATTCATGAGACTACCGAGAAGATCGTACAGATTAAAGAAAGATTGAGAACCGCCAGAAGTCGACAAAAGAGTTATGCCGATAAGAGAAGGAAAGATAATGAATTTCAAGTTGGCGACCGTTTTATGTTGAAGGTATCACCTTGGAAAGGTGTGGTACGTTTTGGTAAGAGGGGAAAGTTGAATCCTCGTTTTGTTGGACCGTTTGAGATCACAGAGAGAGTTGGACCTGTGACTTATCGTTTAAAATTGTCACAAGAACTCAGTGCTGTTCGTGACGTTTTTCATGAATCGAATTTGAAGAAGTGTTTGGCCGAGGCCGATGAAACTATTCCTCTTGAGGAGCTTCATGTTGATAAACAACTCCATTTTATTGAGGAACCTGTTGAAATTATGGATTGAGAGGTTAAGAAGCTCAGGCAGAGTAAGATTCCCATCGTCCGAGTTAGATGGAATGCTAGACGCGGACCCGAGTTCACTTGGGACCGTGAAGATCTGGTGAGGCAGAAGTACCCGCATTTGTACCCATATGACGAGTCAACCCTGCACCTGCTTAAATTTCGGGACGAAATTTCCGTAACGGGAAAGTACTGTCACGACCCTACTTTTTCCATTATCTTTTACCGTTTATTATTTAACGCCCGTTAATTGTTATTCATGGCACATCATTTCTATGACCTATATTATTATTTTAGTAATAATATATTAATTGTTATGTGTTAAATGAATATTTGTATTCATATTTTAAGTTGTACGTTTCTACGTGTCGTGGATTTCTATCCGGCGAATCTTTTCGGTTTTCAAACCAACGGTCAGACTTTTGATATTTTTAAATCAAAATTATTTTAAATATGATATTTTGATGTCATATATTTATATATAGTGTTTATATATTTTTATTCGTCGCGTATTTGTTATCTCTCCGAATAATTAATCGCGTAGTAGCGTTTTCGCGTTTCGGGCTTCGATCGAGCGTTCGGGCTAAAATAAATTTATCAAAACATCAAAGTGGCCCACTAAGGGGCCCACCCTTTCCATTCTCAGCCGAACCCCTATGAGGGGGAGAGTGCCTTCCTTTTGTTTCATTTTTCATTTTCATTTCATTCCATCATAACCTAATTCCTACTTTCCTATCAAACTCTTCTCCCTCTTCTTTCCTATTTGTGGCCATCACCACCTAGCACCACCATCATCATCATTTGATCATCAAATAATACTTGGATCAATCAATCGAATACATAATTATATTCTAATTCTTGTTCTCTACGCGTCTACATAAATCAATTCTTGATTACGGTATAAACCCTAACCCTAATTTTTTTATTTTTCTTTAATTTTTCTGTTTTTACATGTTATTATGATAGTATAATGATTGTATGTTGTTGTATTGTTGATTGTATGCATAGAAACACTTGTTATAGCATGTTTTCGGTTTGATTGTTTTGGGACAGCAGCTTATTCGACCATTTCTGTAAACTTAACTGATGTAAATATTAAATTAAAGTGTCTAGATGTATTCCTCTCATCAAGACATTAATTTTAGACTCTGAATTCATGTTATTTCGATTCCCGAAACTTAAGTGTTCATGTAAAAACGAATGTGTTCATGTTTGGTGTTTTCTTGAAATCAAAATGTAAAAACGAATGTGTTCATGTTTGGTCCGACTTTGTGACCATTTTTAGAGTCTCTAGGGTGTACTAGTGTGTTAGGATTGATGATTGGATGAACATTCATGTCCCGGTCATCGAAATCCGAGCCACGGATCACCCGTTATGACTAAAACATGTTTTTGAACGGATTAAAACTCCAAGTTGAATGGTGGATGTTGGTCACGACTTGGTGTCTATTCTTGGGGTTTTCTTGAGTGTACTAATGTGTCGGGTGGTTTTGTTAGGCGAAGATATATATAAGACTCGCCGAAAACTGATACCCGAGGCTCAAGTTATGACCCGATGAACTTTTAATTAAAACTTATGGTTATAAAATAAAACTTATGATATAAATAATGATTTTCATTATTAATAAATTACTTATGATATAAAAGTAATTATTCTAATTTGAGACTTATGATATACATATTTATTATATCATTTCTTAACTACATTTTGATTAATGAAAGTTTAATTAAACTTATGATTAATAATATTTTTATTATTAATGAAAAATATTTATGGTAAGTATTAAACTTATGTTATGAGATTATTATAATAAGACTTATAATAAGGATTAATTAATTATTAAATTATTATAAAGCTTAGTTATTATTTAATTATAATTTAATTATTAAATACTTTTGATTTAATGATTATAATTAGAAACTTATGATATGATTCATAATTCATTATTAATTAATAATACTTATGATATGATTAAAAATTTATTATTAATTAATAATACTTAGGTTATGATTAATATTTAATTAATTAATTATATACTTATGTTATATTAATCTTGTCACTTAAACTTATGATAACTTTAATAATTCATTTTAATTTAATTAAACTTATGTTATGACATAATTATACATATATGACTTTAAATAACATTATAACTTATATTATTAACATAATATACACTTTAAAATTCAATGTTGACTATGTTTGACCAAGGTTGAGTTTTGAGTTGACTTTCGGTTGACTTTGACTTTCAGTTGACTTTTGTTGACTGTCTAATTAAGGAAACTTTCCTAACTTATAATCTTTCCAAAAATAGCAACTTTCTAAATATGGAAACTTTCTAAAAATAGAAACTTTCCTAAAATAGAAACTTTCCTAAAATAGAAACTTTCCTAAAATAGAAACTTTCCAAAAATGGAAACCTGCTAAAATAGAAACTTTCTAAAAATAGAAAGTATGTGTCCTTACGCTGTTCTGATCAAACTGAAGCATACTGAGTGTTGTTCTATGATTATTTGCAACAAGTACTATAGCTATCATACTAATACTTGACCTAAATTAGTTATTTATATCGACATGCTTTATTTATGGGTCGGCGTTGTGATCATTCTTGATCACTTTACTTTGTGCAGTTCACGTTTTCTGTGATATTACTTCATTTTCGTTAAGGTGAATAATAATCCCATTTTTCTATTTTATATCTTTTGGGATGAGAATACATGCATTTTTTTTATTCGACACAAGTGGAAGTTGGTTTAAGTTATTCATTGTGAGTTGAATAATGGTGTATCCTAGGAGATACACGCATAAAAACATCATTTTCATGCAAAAAACTCAATCAAAGAGCACAAGACATAATGAAATTTGGCAGTTTTCAGAGTTTGCCACCTAGCGTCCAGCAGGCCGCCCAGCGTCAAGCATAAGCCCTGAAGGCAGCTTCTATAAATAAGCCCTTTAACTCAGCGCATGAACGGCACGCAGCCACGTCAGCACACGCCACTGACATTCAGGATACTTCACGTAACAGAACCATTCAGTGATTGACACGTGTATCCCGTGAATTTCGAACATTCTACGCCTATAAATAGACCCCATGGGTTACCACATTTCACATCATCTGATCTGAACTTCAGTCAGAAAGAAGTACACTTTCTCTCTCACACAGTTTTTTCTCACTCTAAAACAACAATTAGCCGCTTAGCAGTAGTGCGCTAGACGGATCATCACAGATTAATCCACAGATTGATTGAGGCCACCCCACGGATCTTACATCTGTGTTCCGGGTCTGCATAGATTATTTCTCAAGGGCAAACAACAATCAACAGTATACGCCATACGCTGAGCAGCTAATTTTCTGTACTAGTACCTTACAGCCGCTATACAGAAAATCGTACTAACAGATGGCGCCACCCGTCTCAAAGACCACCAAAACCACCAAGAACACGAAGGCAACTGAAACAACCTTATCGAAAACAACACTTGAACCAGTCGATGAAAACCTCATTGAAAATATACCAGTTGATCAGTTAAATCTCGAAGAGACTTCCATTGAAGAAGAAGATCATTTGAACACTGACATAGCAGATGGTCAAGTTCATGAAACAATACCACGATTGAGAAAACCATTGATGGGAGGTTCCAGCACAGGAATGTGGAAGGCCAGGCGAGGTACACATAATGTCTTTTTCAAGAAGACTTCTGATGTGAACGCTAGGCATAACAGCAAAGGAAAGTCAATTTCCAAATCACAATTGTCCAAGCTATTCAATCAGGTGAATGCATTAGTTGATGATACGGATAATCAACATAGTGATGAAGGTTTTTTGGACGATGATTGGAATTTTGAAGAAGAAGGTGAACAGTTCTTTATGACTGAAAAAATGGCAAGCAAGTTATTGGATAGAATTTTAACTAAAATAGCACCATCACGATTTAAGTAAAAATTAGCACAACCAACCATCCGAGCAACAGCTGTGGATAATTTGTTTGCTTTGATTACTAGTGATGAAGCTATCAAACCACCAGCAATGGCAGAATCAACACAGTTTTTTATTCCTCGAATTGCAGATTATCCATTACCAAGAAATTTAGGAATTCCATCAATAGGTGTTTATGATGGTACAACAGATCCAAAGGATTTTTTGACTATGTTTGAAGGTGTTATGAGGTTACAGCATTGGGAAGATGAAACTGCTTGTCACATGTTTCCAATGGTACTGCAGAAAATGGCACGCGAGTGGTTTGCTAGTTTGCCACCAAGGAATATTACCAGTTATCTTGATTTGAGGGCAAAGTTCGTGATGCATTATCAGAGTTTGAGAAGCTGCACGTTGTCACATCTTGATGAACATGAGATAACAATGTGTCAGAATGAATCATTGAATGATTTCATGAAGCGTTATACCATTGAATGTCAGAAACTACCAGACATACCAGAGTCTCAGCTTGTTTCAGGATTTATATTTTGTCTCGATCAGCGACATTTTGGACGACTAATTCATACTTTGCGTTATGATATTCCAAAGACATTGCATCAAGCGTTGGGTATTGCTCAGAAGCATTTACGAGCAGGTGAAATGGGATATCCAAGAGTGGATAATTATCAGAGAAATTTCAGGCAGCAAGGCGGAGAGCGGAACAAGAATGAAAATTATCAGAGGCAACGGGGCTATGACAATAATTACCAGCAACAGCAGAGCGGTTGGAGAGGAAATAATCATCCAAATGATAATTATCACCATCGAAAGCCATTAGACAGGCATCCACTTATTATGGCATTAACAAAAACTCCAAAAGAAATCTTGTTCACAGAGCCAATTAAGGAATCATTTCACCCTCCACCACCGATGGAAGAGCGTCAGGGACCACAGAGTGACAAGTGGTGTGACTTCCATAAGGAATATGGACATGAAATAGATAATTGAAAGTCATTAATGAGAGAGATCATTGCAAATATCAATGCTGGCGAGCTAAATCATCTTTTGCCAGGAAAAAAGTATCAACGAAATGATCCAAACAAACATTTTTCTTGGCAGGGAAAAGTGCGTCACGGTAGACGACGTGACTGGAACAGAAGGAAAGAACGGAATGATGAAAGGGATCCAACTCCAGAAATGCACATCAAGGTCGTATGGAATGATGAGTAGGAAAATGAACCAGACGAAGAACGCAGGACGGAGAGCTGGATGTATGCTCCAATCATCTTTCATACCATTCCAAATTGGCGTTTCTCAGAAGAGCCTGTGGTTATTTCAGCTGTAATTTCAAACAGAAACATCACTCGAATTTATACTGATACAGGTAGTGAGGCAGATATTTTATATTTGCATTGTTTTAAGGAATATCCGTTCAGCGTGAAGGATCGGCTACACTACATGAACTTAAAGATTGCTGGTATCATGGGTGAATCAATAAGAGAAGTTGGTAAAGTGAAACTGGATGTCACACTGGGAACACACCCTTTAGTCCGTACAGAAATTGTAGACTTTACAGTTCTTGATGGCAGATCACGGTTCAGTGCGTTGTTCGGTAGACGGATCCTTCACAAATTCGAAGCAATTACCTCTACACCAAATGCAGAATTGTGGTTCCCAACACTAAACGGTGTAACAGTAATACACTCTGAATATGTTGGACCACCAAGGGAGAGATCAGTTATTCATGAAATTCCAGGGAATTTTGTCAGGGGGGAATCATCAAGGCAGTTGTTCAGTAGAAATGATGTGAACGGGTACTTCAAACCACCTAAAATGTGGCAACATTGAAAGCAGGACGCAACACGGTACACGGAAGACCGTATAACAACATGAATCTTACAGAATAGTTTTTATCAAATTTTTAATTTTCATCAGTTCAGGCAACAACACAATACACTTTTTGTAATTTTCTGATTGGGACTTGATCACCCCATAAGAAGATATTACACAAAAATGTTGTATGTGTGACAGTATTATCAATAAAAATTTTAAATTTTTCTTACACACAGCATTACGCGTTACGAATGTAAAGCATGGCATTCATTCCTGAAATGTCCCGTTCTTATTGATTAAAAACGTTCCATATTAATTGATTTCGTTGCGAGGTTTTGACCTCTATATGAGACGTTTTTCAAAGACTGCATTCATTTTAAAATAAACCATAACCTTTATTTCATCAATAAAGGTTTAAAAAACTTTACGTAGATTATCAAATAATGATAATCTAAAATATTCTGTTTACACACGACCATTACATAATGGTTTACAATACAAATATGTTACAAAAAAATAAGTTTCTTGAATGCAGTTTTTACACAATATCATACAAACATGGACTCCAAATCTTGTCCTTATTTTAGTATGCAACAGCGGAAGCTCTTAATATTCACCTGAGAATAAACATGCTTTAAACGTCAACAAAAATGTTGGTGAGTTATAGGTTTAACCTATATATATCAAATCGTAACAATAGACCACAAGATTTCATATTTCAATACACATCCCATACATAGAGATAAAAATCATTCATATGGTGAACACCTGGTAACCGACAATAACAAGATGCATATATAAGAATATCCCCATCATTCCGGGACACCCTTCGGATATGATATAAATTTCGAAGTACTAAAGCATCCGGTACTTTGGATGGGGTTTGTTAGGCCCAATAGATCTATCTTTAGGATTCGCGTCAATTAGGGTGTCTGTTCCCTAATTCTTAGATTACCAGACTTAATAAAAAGGGGCATATTCGATTTCGATAATTCAACCATAGAATGTAGTTTCACGTACTTGTGTCTATTTTGTAAATCATTTATAAAACCTGCATGTATTCTTATCCCAAAAATATTAGATTTTAAAAGTGGGACTATAACTCACTTTCACAGATTTTTACTTCGTCGGGAAGTAAGACTTGGCCACTGGTTGATTCACGAACCTATAACAATATATACATATATATCAAAGTATGTTCAAAATATATTTACAACACTTTTAATATATTTTGATGTTTTAAGTTTATTAAGTCAGCTGTCCTCGTTAGTAACCTACAACTAGTTGTCCACAATTAGATGTACAGAAATAAATCGATAAATATTATCTTGAATCAATCCACGACCCAGTGTATACGTATCTCAGTATTGATCACAACTCAAACTATATATATTTTGGAATCAACCCCAACCCTGTATAGCTAACTCCAACATTCACATATAGAGTGTCTATGGTTGTTCCGAAATATATATAGATGTGTCGACATGATAGGTCGAAACATTGTATACGTGTCTATGGTATCTCAAGATTACATAATATATAATACAAGTTGATTAAGTTATGGTTGGAATAGATTTGTTACTAATTTTCACGTAGCTAAAATGAGAAAAATTATCCAATCTTGTTTTACCCATAACTTCTTCATTTTAAATCCGTTTTGAGTGAATCAAATTGCTATAGTTTCATATTGAACTATATTTTATGAATCTAAACAGAAAAGTATAGGTTTATAGTCGGAAAAATAAGTTACAAGTCGTTTTTGTAAAGGTAGTCATTTCTGTCGAAAGAACGACGTCTAGATGACCATTTTAGAAAACATACTTCCACTTTGAGTTTAACCATAATTTTTGGATATAGTTTCATGTTCATAATAAAAATAATTTTCTCAGAATAACAACTTTTAAATCAAAGTTTATCATAGTTTTTAATTAACTAACCCAAAACAGCCCGCGGTGTTACTACGACGGCGTAAATCCGGTTTTACGGTGTTTTTCGTGTTTCCAGATTTTAAATCATTAAGTTAGCATATCATATAGATATAGAACATGTGTTTAGTTGATTTTAAAAGTCAAGTTAGAAGGATTAACTTTTGTTTGCGAACAAGTTTAGAATTAACTAAACTATGTTCTAGTGATTACAAGTTTAAACCTTCGAATAAGATAGCTTTATATGTATGAATCGAATGATGTTATGAACATCATTACTACCTTAATTTCCTTGGATAAACCTACTGGAAAATAGAAAAATGGATCTAGCTTCAATGGATCCTTGGATGGCTCGAAGTTCTTGAAGCAGAATCATGACACGAAAACAAGTTCAAGTAAGATCATCACTTGAAATAAGATTGTTATAGTTATAGAAATTGAACCAAAGTTTGAATATGATTATTACCTTGTATTAGAATGATACCCTACTGTAAGAAACAAAGATTTCTTGAGGTTGGATGATCACCTTACAAGATTGGAAGTGAGCTAGCAAACTTGAAAGTATTCTTGATTTTATGAAACTAGAACTTTTGGAATTTATGAAGAACACTTAGAACTTGAAGATAGAACTTGAGAGAGATCAATTAGATGAAGAAAATTGAAGAATGAAAGTGTTTGTAGGTGTTTTTGGTCGTTGGTGTATGGATTAGATATAAAGGATATGTAATTTTGTTTTCATGTAAATAAGTCATGAATGATTACTCATATTTTTGTAATTTTATGAGATATTTCATGCTAGTTGCCAAATGATGGTTCCCACATGTGTTAGGTGACTCACATGGGCTGCTAAGAGCTGATCATTGGAGTGTATATACCAATAGTACATACATCTAAAAGCTGTGTATTGTACGAGTACGAATACGGGTGCATACGAGTAGAATTGTTGATGAAACTGAACGAGGATGTAATTGTAAGCATTTTTGTTAAGTAGAAGTATTTTGATAAGTGTATTGAAGTCTTTCAAAAGTGTATAAATACATATTAAAACACTACATGTATATACATTTTAACTGAGTCGTTAAGTCATCGTTAGTCGTTACATGTAAGTGTTGTTTTGAAACCTTTAGGTTAACGATCTTGTTAAATGTTGTTAACCCAATGTTTATAATATCAAATGAGATTTTAAATTATTATATTATCATGATATTATCATGTATGAATATCTCTTAATATGATATATATACATTAAATGTCTTTACAACGATAATCGTTACATATATGTCTCGTTTAAAAATCATTAAGTTAGTAGTCTTGTTTTTACATATGTAGTTCATTGTTAATATACTTTATGATATGTTTTCTTATCATAGTATCATGTTAACTATATATATATATATATATATATATATATATATATATATATATCCATATATATGTCATCATATAGTTTTTACAAGTTTTAACGTTCGTGAATCACCGATCAACTTGGGTGGTCAATTGTCTATATGAAACATATTTCAATTAATCAAGTCTTAACAAGTTTGATTGCTTAACATGTTGGAAACATTTAATCATGTAAATATCAATCTCAATTAATATATATAAACATGGAAAAGTTCGGGTCACTACAGTACCTACCCGTTAAATAAATTTCGTCCCGAAATTTTAAGCTGTTGAAGGTGTTGACGAATCTTCTGGAAAGAGATGCGGGTATTTCTTCTTCATCTGATCTTCACGCTCCCAGGTGAACTCGGGTCCTCTATGAGCATTCCATCGAACCTTAACAATTGGTATCTTGTTTTGCTTAAGTCTTTTAACCTCACGATCCATTATTTCGACGGGTTCTTCGATGAATTGAAGTTTTTTGTTGATTTGGATTTCATCTAACGGAATAGTGAGATCTTCTTTAGCAAAACATTTCTTCAAATTCGAGGCGTGGAAAGTGTTATGTACAGCCGCGAGTTGTTGAGGTAACTCAAGTCGGTAAGCTACTGGTCCGACACGATCAATAATCTTGAATGGTCCAATATACCTTGGATTTAATTTCCCTCGTTTACCAAATCGAACAACGCCTTTCCAAGGTGCAACTTTAACCATGACCATCTCTCCAATTTCAAATTCTATATCTTTTCTTTTAATGTCAGCGTAGCTCTTTTGTCGACTTTGGGCAGTTTTCAACCGTTGTTGAATTTGGATGATCTTCTCGGTAGTTTCTTGTATAATCTCCGGACCCGTAATCTGTCTATCCCCCACTTCACTCCAACAAATCGGAGACCTGCACTTTCTACCATAAAGTGCTTCAAACGGCGCCATCTCAATGCTTGAATGGTAGCTGTTGTTGTAGGAAAATTCTGCTAACGGTAGATGTCGATCACAACTGTTTCCGAAATCAATAACACATGCTCGTAGCATGTCTTCAAGCGTTTGTATCGTCCTTTCGCTCTGTCCATCGGTTTGTGGATGATAGGCAGTACTCATGTCTAGACGAGTTCCTAATGCTTGCTGTAATGTCTGCCAGAATCTTGAAATAAATCTGCCATCCCTATCAGAGATAATAGAGATTGGTATTCCATGTCTGGAGACGACTTCCTTCAAATACAGTCGTGCTAACTTCTCCATCTTGTCATCTTCTCTTATTGGCAGGAAGTGTGCTGATTTGGTGAGACGATCAACTATTACCCAAATAGTATCAAAACCACTTGCAGTCCTTGGCAATTTAGTGATGAAATCCATGGTAATGTTTTCCCATTTCCATTCCGGGATTTCGGGTTGTTGAAGTAGACCTGATGGTTTCTGATGCTCAGCTTTGACCTTAGAACACGTCAAACATTCTCCTACATATTTAGCAACATCGGCTTTCATACCCGGCCACCAAAAATGTTTCTTGAGATCCTTGTACATCTTCCCCGTTCCAGGATGTATTGAGTATCTGGTTTTATGAGCTTCTCTAAGTACCATTTCTCTCATATCTCCAAATTTTGGTACCCAAATCCTTTCAGCCCTATACCGGGTTCCGTCTTCCCGAATATTAAGATGCTTCTCCGATCCTTTGGGTATTTCATCCTTTAAATTTCCCTCTTTTAAAACTCCTTGTTGCGCCTCCTTTATTTGAGTAGTAAGGTTATTATGAATCATTATATTCATAGATTTTACTCGAATGGGTTCTCTGTCCTTCCTGCTCAAGGCATCGGCTACCACATTTGCCTTCCCCGGGTGGTAACGAATCTCAAAGTCGTAATCATTCAACAATTCAATCCACCTACGCTGCCTCATATTCAGTTGTTTCTGATTAAATATATGTTGAAGACTTTTGTGGTCGGTATATATAATACTTTTGACCCCATATAAGTAGTGCCTCCAAGTCTTTAATGCAAAAACAACCGCGCCTAATTCCAAATCATGCGTCGTATAATTTTGTTCGTGAATCTTCAATTGTCTAGACGCATAAGCAATCACCTTCGTTCGTTGCATTAATACACAACCGAGACCTTGCTTTGATGCGTCACAATAAATCACAAAATCATCATTCCCTTCAGGCAATGACAATATAGGTGCCGTAGTTAGCTTTTTCTTCAATAACTGAAACGCTTTCTCTTGTTCATCATTCCATTCAAATTTCTTCCCTTTATGCGTTAATGCAGTCAAGGGTTTTGCTATTCTGGAAAAGTCTTGGATGAACCTTCTGTAGTAACCAGCTAGTCCTAAAAACTGGCGTATGTGTTTCGGAGTTTTCGGGGTTTCCCACTTTTCAACAGTTTCTATCTTTGCTGGATCCACCTTAATACCTTCTTTGTTCACTATGTGATCAAGGAATTGAACTTCTTCCAACCAAAATGCACACTTTGAAAACTTAGCGTACAATTCTTCCTTCCTCAATACTTCTAACACCTTTCTCAAATGTTCACCGTGTTCTTGGTCATTCTTTGAGTAAATAAGTATGTCATCAATGAAAACAATGACAAACTTGTCAAGGTATAGTCCACACACTCGGTTCATAAGGTCCATGAACACAGCTGGTGCATTAGTTAAACCAAATGGCATGACCATAAACTCGTAATGACCGTAACGTGTTCTGAAAGCAGTCTTTGGAATATCATCTTCTTTCACCCGCATTTGATGATACCCGGAACGTAAGTCAATTTTTGAATAAACCGACGAGCCTTGTAGTTGATCAAATAAGTCGTCGATTCTCGGTAGTGGGTAGCGGTTCTTGATGGTAAGTTTGTTCAACTCTCGGTAGTCGATACACAACCTGAATGTACCATCTTTCTTCTTGACAAACAAAACAGGAGCTCCCCACGGTGATGTGCTTGGTCGAATGAAACCACGCTCTAAAAGTTCTTGTAATTGGCTTTGCAGTTCTTTCATCTCGCTGGGTGCGAGTCTGTAAGGAGCACGAGCTATTGGTGCAGCTCCTGGTACAAGATCTATTTGAAATTCAACGGATCGATGTGGGGGTAATCCCGGTAATTCTTTCGGAAATACATCGGGAAATTCTTTTGCGACGGGAACATCATTGATGCTCTTTTCTTCAGTTTGTACTTTCTCGACGTGTGCTAGAACAGCATAGCAACCTTTTCTTATTAGTTTTTGTGCCTTCAAATTACTAATAAGATGTAGCTTCATGTTGCCCTTTTCTCCGTACACCATTAAGGGTTTTCCTTTTTCTCGTATAATGCGAATTGCATTTTTGTAACAAACGATCTCTGCTTTCACTTCTTTCAACCAGTCCATACCGATTATCACATCAAAACTCCCTAACTCTACTGGTATCAAATCAATCTTAAATATTTCGCTAACCAGTTTAATTTCTCGATTCCGACATATATTATCTGCTGAAATTAATTTACCATTTGCTAATTCGAGTAAAAATTTACTATCCAAAGGCGTCAATGGACAACTTAATTTAGCACAAAAATCTCTACTCATATAGCTTCTATCCGCACCCGAATCAAATAAAACGTAAGCAGGTTTATTGTCAATAAGAAACGTACCCGTAACCAGCTCCGGGTCTTCCTGTGCCTCTGCCGCATTAATATTGAAAACTCTTCCGCGGCCTTGTCCATTCGTGTTCTCCTGGTTCGGGCAATTTCTAATAATGTGGCCCGGTTTTCCACATTTATAACAAACTACATTTGCATAACTTGCTCCGACACTACTTGCTCCGCCATTACTCGTTCCGACACCATTCGTTCCTTTCGTTCTATTAACCCCTGGTCCGTAAACCTCACACTTCGCCGCGCTATGACCATTTCTTTTACACTTGTTGCAAAATTTGGTGCAGAACCCCGAGTGATTCTTTTCACACCTTTGGCATAGCTGCTTCTGATTGTTGTTGTTGTTGTTGCGGTTATTATTGTTGTTGGGATGATTGTTGTAGTTGCTGTTGCTGTTGTTGTTGTTGTTGTTGTTGGGCCGTTTGTTGTAGTTGCGATTGATGTTGCGATTGTTGGGATAATTGTTGCGATTATTGTTGTAATTGATGTTGTTGTTGTATTGGTGATTCTTATCACCGTTATCCTCCCACTTTCTTTTGACTTGCTTCACATTGGCCTCTTCAGCAGTCTGTTCTTTAATTCTTTCTTCAATCTGGTTCACTAGTTTGTGAGCCATTCTACATGCCTGTTGTATAGAGGCGGGCTCGTGTGAACTTATATCTTCTTGAATTCTTTCCGGTAATCCTTTCACAAATGCGTCGATCTTCTCTTCCTCATCTTCGAATGCTCCCGGACACAATAGGCACAATTCTGTGAATCGTCTTTCGTACGTGGTAATATCAAATCCTTGGGTTCGTAACCCTCTAAGTTCTATCTTGAGCTTATTGACCTCGGTTCTGGGACGGTACTTCTCATTCATCAAGTGCTTGAATGCTGACCACGGTAGTGCGTACGCATCATCTTGTCCCACTTGCTCTAGATAGGTATTCCACCATGTTAACGCAGAACCTGTGAAGGTATGCGTAGCGTACTTCACTTTGTCCTCTTCAGTACACTTACTTATGGCAAACACCGATTCAACCTTCTCGGTCCACCGTTTCAATCCGATCGGTCCTTCGGTTCCATCAAATTCCAAAGGTTTGCAGGCAGTGAATTCTTTGTAGGTGCATCCTACACGATTTCCTGTACTGCTAGATCCAAGGTTATTGTTGGTATGTAGCGCAGCCTGTACTGCGGCTATGTTTGAAGCTAGAAAAGTACGGAATTCCTCTTCATTCATATTCACGGTGTGTCGAGTAGTCGGTGCCATTTCCTTCAAAATAGTCAAATGGAACAAGTTAATCATACAGAATATTAAGAGTAGTTAATAGTATTTCGTAGCATAATATGAACTCATTTATAAAAGCTTTTTCTTCATATTAGCGTTTTATAAGTTTAAATTCGGGTAGTACCTACCCGTTAAGTTCATACTTAGTAGCTAATATACAATTCAACTACTACAATTCTATATGAAAAACTGATTATAATAATATTTCGCGTTCAAACTTTTATTCAATATTTTACAAACTTACAATACCGTTTATTTTACATAAAGCATGAAATATAGCACACAATAACTTTGATACAAGATAGTTGTGAAGATAATTCTAGCTAGTACACAGGTCGTTCAGCAAAGACAATAAAGACACATAATTCATACGTCCAGAAACAAGTCATGCATTCTGGTTTTACTAGGATTACTTCCCATCCTTGGTCTTGTGGAACATAACCATTATGGCCGTTGATAAGACAGCGTGTTGTAACATCGTCAAAAGGACGAGGGTTACGTAATGTCCAACAGTCCCGTAACAATCTAAAAACCTCATTTCTTACCCCAATTACCGACTCCGTCACTTGTGGAAACGTTTTGTTTAATAGTTGTAGCCCGATGTTCTTGTTCTCACTTTGGTGAGAAGCGAACATTACTAATCCGTAAGCATAACATGCTTCTTTATGTTGCATGTTAGCCGCTTTTTCTAAATCACGAAGTCCAATATTCGGATATATTGAGTCAAAATAATTTCTTAACCCGTTGCGTAAAATAGCATTTGGGTTCCCCGCAATATATGCATCAAAGTAAACACATCGTAACTTATGGGTTTCCCAATGTGCTATCCCCCATCTTTCAAACGAAAGTCTCTTATAAACCAAGACATTCTTGGAACGTTCTTCGAATGTCTTACAAACTGATCTCGCCTTAAATAGTTGTGCCGAGGAATTCTGGCCGACTCTAGACAAGATTTCATCAATCATGTCTCCGGGTAGGTCTCTTAAAATATTAGGTTGTCTATCCATTTTGTGTTTTTAAACTGTAAAATAGACAAGAGTTAGATTCATAAAAAAATACTTATTAATACAAGCAATTTTTACATATATCATAAAGCATAAGAACACTATATTACATATATTACACCACACGAATACAACTATCTTATTCCGACTCGCTCGTTTCTTCTTCTTCGATTTTGGTTCGTTTTGCCAAGTTTCTAGGGATATATGATGTTCCCCTAATACGAGCCGTCGTTGTCCACATTGGTTTAGAAAAACCTGGTGGTTTAGAGGTTCCCGGATCATTGTTACAACTTAAGGACTTCGGGGGTTGACGATACATATAAAGTTCATCGGGGTTGGAATTAGATTTCTCTATTTTTATGCCCTTTCCCTTATTATTTTCTTTTGCCTTTTTAAATTCAGTTGGGGTAATTTCTATAACATCATTGGAATTCTCGTCGGAATCCGATTCATCGGAGAATTGGTAATCCTCCCAATATTTTGCTTCCTTGGCGGAAACACCATTGACCATAATTAACCTTGGTCGGTTGGTTGAGGATTCTCTTTTACTTAACCGTTTTATTATTTCCCCCACCGGTTCCGATTCTTCTTCCGGTTCCGATTCTGCTTCCGGTTCCGATTCTTCTTCCGGTTCCGACTCTTCTTCCGGTTCCTCTTCGGGAACTTGTGAATCAGTCCACGAATCATTCCAATTTACATTTGACTCTTCATTATTATTAGGTGAGTCAATGGGACTTGTTCTAGAGGTAGACATCTATCACATAATATCAAACACGTTAAGAGATTAATATATCACATAATATTCATATGTTAAAAATATATAGTTTCCAACAAAAATGTTAAGCAATCATTTTTAAAGAAAACACGGTCGAAGTCCAGACTCACTAATGCATCCTAACAAACTCGATAAGACACACTAATGCAAATTTTCTGGTTCTCTAAGACCAACGCTCGGATACCAACTGAAATGTCCCGTTCTTATTGATTAAAAACGTTCCATATTAATTGATTTCGTTGCGAGGTTTTGACCTCTATATGAGACGTTTTTCAAAGACTGCATTCATTTTAAAATAAACCATAACCTTTATTTCATCAATAAAGGTTAAAAAAACTTTACGTAGATTATCAAATAATGATAATCTAAAATATTCTGTTTACACACGACCATTACATAATGGTTTACAATACAAATATGTTACAAAAAAATAAGTTTCTTGAATGCAGTTTTTACACAATATCATACAAACATGGACTCCAAATCTTGTCCTTATTTTAGTATGCAACAGCGGAAGCTCTTAATATTCACCTGAGAATAAACATGCTTTAAACGTCAACAAAAATGTTGGTGAGTTATAGGTTTAACCTATATATATCAAATCGTAACAATAGACCACAAGATTTCATATTTCAATACACATCCCATACATAGAGATAAAAATCATTCATATGGTGAACACCTGGTAACCGACAATAACAAGATGCATATATAAGAATATCCCCATCATTCCGGGACACCCTTCGGATATGATATAAATTTCGAAGTACTAAAGCATCCGGTACTTTGGATGGGGTTTGTTAGGCCCAATAGATCTATCTTTAGGATTCGCGTCAATTAGGGTGTCTGTTCCCTAATTCTTAGATTACCAGACTTAATAAAAAGGGGCATATTCGATTTCGATAATTCAACCATAGAATGTAGTTTCACGTACTTGTGTCTATTTTGTAAATCATTTATAAAACCTGCATGTATTCTTATCCCAAAAATATTAGATTTTAAAAGTGGGACTATAACTCACTTTCACAGATTTTTACTTCGTCGGGAAGTAAGACTTGGCCACTGGTTGATTCACGAACCTATAACAATATATACATATATATCAAAGTATGTTCAAAATATATTTACAACACTTTTAATATATTTTGATGTTTTAAGTTTATTAAGTCAGCTGTCCTCGTTAGTAACCTACAACTAGTTGTCCACAATTAGATGTACAGAAATAAATCGATAAATATTATCTTGAATCAATCCACGACCCAGTGTATACGTATCTCAGTATTGATCACAACTCAAACTATATATATTTTGGAATCAACCCCAACCCTGTATAGCTAACTCCAACATTCACATATAGAGTGTCTATGGTTGTTCCGAAATATATATAGATGTGTCGACATGATAGGTCGAAACATTGTATACGTGTCTATGGTATCTCAAGATTACATAATATATAATACAAGTTGATTAAGTTATGGTTGGAATAGATTTGTTACTAATTTTCACGTAGCTAAAATGAGAAAAATTATCCAATCTTGTTTTACCCATAACTTCTTCATTTTAAATCCGTTTTGAGTGAATCAAATTGCTATAGTTTCATATTGAACTATATTTTATGAATCTAAACAGAAAAGTATAGGTTTATAGTCGGAAAAATAAGTTACAAGTCGTTTTTGTAAAGGTAGTCATTTCTGTCGAAAGAACGACGTCTAGATGACCATTTTAGAAAACATACTTCCACTTTGAGTTTAACCATATTTTTTGGATATAGTTTCATGTTCATAATAAAAATCATTTTCTCAGAATAACAACTTTTAAATCAAAGTTTATCATAGTTTTTAATTAACTAACCCAAAACAGCCCGCGGTGTTACTACGACGGCGTAAATCCGGTTTTACGGTGTTTTTCGTGTTTCCAGATTTTAAATCATTAAGTTAGCATATCATATAGATATAGAACATGTGTTTAGTTGATTTTAAAAGTCAAGTTAGAAGGATTAACTTTTGTTTGCGAACAAGTTTAGAATTAACTAAACTATGTTCTAGTGATTACAAGTTTAAACCTTCGAATAAGATAGCTTTATATGTATGAATCGAATGATGTTATGAACATCATTACTACCTTAATTTCCTTGGATAAACCTACTGGAAAAGATAAAAATGGATCTAGCTTCAATGGATCCTTGGATGGCTCGAAGTTCTTGAAGCAGAATCATGACACGAAAACAAGTTCAAGTAAGATCATCACTTGAAATAAGATTGTTATAGTTATAGAAATTGAACCAAAGTTTGAATATGATTATTACCTTGTATTAGAATGATACCCTACTGTAAGAAACAAAGATTTCTTGAGGTTGGATGATCACCTTACAAGATTGGAAGTGAGCTAGCAAACTTGAAAGTATTCTTGATTTTATGAAACTAGAACTTTTGGAATTTATGAAGAACACTTAGAACTTGAAGATAGAACTTGAGAGAGATCAATTAGATGAAGAAAATTGAAGAATGAAAGTGTTTGTAGGTGTTTTTGGTCGTTGGTGTATGGATTAGATATAAAGGATATGTAATTTTGTTTTCATGTAAATAAGTCATGAATGATTACTCATATTTTTGTAATTTTATGAGATATTTCATGCTAGTTGCCAAATGATGGTTCCCACATGTGTTAGGTGACTCACATGGGCTGCTAAGAGCTGATCATTGGAGTGTATATACCAATAGTACATACATCTAAAAGCTGTGTATTGTACGAGTACGAATACGGGTGCATACGAGTAGAATTGTTGATGAAACTGAACGAGGATGTAATTGTAAGCATTTTTGTTAAGTAGAAGTATTTTGATAAGTGTATTGAAGTTTTTCAAAAGTGTATAAATACATATTAAAACACTACATGTATATACATTTTAACTGAGTCGTTAAGTCATCGTTAGTCGTTACATGTAAGTGTTGTTTTGAAACCTTTAGGTTAACGATCTTGTTAAATGTTGTTAACCCAATGTTTATAATATCAAATGAGATTTTAAATTATTATATTATCATGATATTATCATGTATGAATATCTCTTAATATGATATATATACATTAAATGTCTTTACAACGATAATCGTTACATATATGTCTCGTTTAAAAATCATTAAGTTAGTAGTCTTGTTTTTACATATGTAGTTCATTGTTAATATACTTTATGATATGTTTTCTTATCATAGTATCATGTTAACTATATATATATATATATCCATATATATGTCATCATATAGTTTTTACAAGTTTTAACGTTCGTGAATCACCGATCAACTTGGGTGGTCAATTGTCTATATGAAACATATTTCAATTAATCAAGTCTTAACAAGTTTGATTGCTTAACATGTTGGAAACATTTAATCATGTAAATATCAATCTCAATTAATATATATAAACATGGAAAAGTTCGGGTCACTACAATTCCTACCCACATAAGGCAAGGCATTTTTATGCCCCCGATGGTAGAGGCTCTTGTGTTAACATTATAGACACAAGGGATCAGCTAGCATAAAGTGTTTACTTCGCTAGAGGGTACCGAGGCAAAACTAAAGATCTCATAATGTCATGACATACAGAATGGTTTATCACAACGGCATAAATCCATTTATATTTTGAAAATAGAAAAAATTAAACTACAAGGGAATTTTGTAAGCCGCACAACACCTGAGCGCAACACGCTAAACAAAACACTGTTAATTTCGTAAACAAAAATTTCTCTAACAAATTTATCAATCTCTATTGCATAACAATATTATGATTCATTCTATTCCTATTTCACAAAGCAATCTGAGAATTCTCAAAAACCTTCTTTACAAAACATATGCTCTGATACAGAATGGAGAATGGATTAATTGTTCAATATATTCATTACAGCAATAACAACGTTCTACATAACTTGTTTTGACTAAATGGAAATACAAAACAGATGTACAATTTTAATTGCTTATATACATAATACCATTTATGTAGCAGTACACCTCCGATTCATAAAGAGGAATTATGCATTACGGACAGTGGATGACGGATGACAGTTCAACTCATGTACAAATTCAAAAATCAGTTTAAGACAAAAATCATTTCATATGATATATGCAAATCTAAGCTTTTTAACAAGCTTTTAATGGTTAAACCATATAGTGGTGATGCGTCAATCATGGAAAGCAGCAAAAATACCAATATTAACCAAAAAAGCAGGATATATACATAATATCAGCGTAAAGATGATGCACATTGTTATTACAGATTAGTTATCTTTTCAAATAGGCACATCCAAGATGTCCTTAACAGACACATCTTCCCTAGCACATACTACTTCTAAAGAGTTAATCTTCAGAGAGGTAACTTCATTGATGGCCACTTTCAGCTTGGCATTAGCATCAGGTTTGATATGTTTTGAGATTGCAGTTAGTAAAGGTTCAGGTCTTACGGGAAGAGCATTCAAAATTTCTACCATAGCATCTAAGAGGTCACTCTCTGTCGATGCCTCCAGATATCTATGAAAAGTCTGACCAACAAGTGGAGAGCTCAACACCCTATGCACAAGAGCAGGAATCCCATTCTTTAAATCAATAAAATTCTTCTCTGAAGTAGCAGCAGCAATAGTTTTCTCATCAGCACGACACTTTTCTTGTTCGACCAACTTTTTCAACTTCTTCAATAATTCATCCTTCTCCTCCATCATTTTCTCTTTTTCAGTCCTTTCAGCAACACATTTTTTCTCAATTGATTGGAGTGCCTCTTCCTCCTTTTGCGCTAAGTCCACTACTGTTTTCCACTTCAGATTAACATCTTTTAGCTCAACTTCCATCCTTTTCAATTTGCTGGCATTCTGGAGATCATTATCAGCAAGACTTGATTGAGCCTCTTGCATTTTTAGGCTATGAAGAACATGCTGATTTAGAAGCACCAGTGATGCAGCAGTTGATTGGCAACTTTATTTAAGGGTCATTGCAGATAAGGATATCAAAAGATCAGCAATCATATTTCCCTACAAAAATAAATTACATATTCAAAAATCACAAACAAAATAGTCAATACAAATGGATTTTTCATGAGTCAATTGGTGAAATGTACCTTCAGAAAATTAACAAAGCTGTCAGATTTGTTAACAGGATTTTCTATAAAGCTTCTTAAGCCGGCTAGAGGGACAACGGATGGCGGTTGAGAAGATGATGAAGACTGTGTTGTACCTATTTTTGTGGAAGTTATTGGATTGGTGAAGGGAGGAGTTTTGACAATGTTATCCTCATCAGTTCCTTCATCCTCTCCTTCTTCATCATTATCATCTTCAGCATTAACAGCTTTACCACTCTTATCACTACTAGCAGTGGTTTCATCACCACCTGTTGACAAATTTGGTTCTGCACTCAAGATAACCAACTTTCCAGAATAAGCATTAACACATATTATACATATTATGTCAAGGCAGAAGACAATATTGAAAACATACTCCTTTTCTTTGCTTGTTGAGAAGCATTGCCAGTTGCACGCTTCCATAGACGCTTTGTCCGTTTCCCAGTTTTCTTAGCGGTAGGCAGTTTTGGATTAGTCTCAGTAATTACCACATCAGATGAAGAGGGCTGTGCAGTATCATTATTACTGCCTTCCGTAGGCCGTTCAGGGCTATTCAGTTGCTCTTCAAAAATAGTGTCTTTCGCCTTATCGGCCTCAAGTTCAGTAGCAGTCTTTGGCCGTTCAGTAACGGTAAGAGAATCCAGATTGGCCTTCTTAAATACTTTAAAGACCTGCATCTCTTCCTCTGCAAAAACCAGATACATTAAATGCATAACAATAAGAATGCATTCTACAATGACATAGTGCAAATAAGTCATATTTTTAAATTGCCTACCACAGCCTTTCCAGTGCAGCACTGGTACAAATCCAGCACACCAATTATCACTCATCCCACAACGTGCTAAAATGGCTTCGTTATCAGCATATGAACATTGTGGTAGTTCCAAAGATTTCCACTCTTCAACAATTGTCCTCTCATCATCAGACAAAATAATTGATTTACCTATTCCTATTTTAGTTTTCCTCCACTTTCGAATGTTTGCCCAATTGTTCTGTATAACTCGTTCGTTAACAAAAAAGAATGGTTCTTTCCATCTTTTCAAGGAGGTTTCTTTCATTCTGGTAAAGGCCTTATTAGCTTTACAGTCAAAAGTGTACCAGCATTTACTCACCAATCGAGTTCTAAACAACTCGTGAAAAGCGTTTATACTTGGAATTTTCCCAACAGCATTATAGTACAATTCAAAAAGCATAATTTTTTTCAAACCAATTGGGTGAATTTAACTATGGCCAATCCCATAATGAGATAGAAGTTCTTGCAAGAAAGTGGTGGGAGGAATACGAAGGTTACCTATTGTAAGTTGATGCTTATACAGTGTAATCATCTTTTTCGAAGGTTTGTTTGCCCTATCATTAGGAGAAGGAACCATGGAGTTTAACAAACTAAGGTTCTTATGATCTATACATAGTCTATCTATTTTGGCTTCAGTGATACTCGACGAAATAGTGCTCACATCTCGGTTATCTCTTTGAGATGAGGTGCTGCTGGATTCGGCCATGGTAGTAAACAAATAAAAAGGAGAAGAAGATGAGTAATGAATAATTGCACTAACCTTGTACTTAATAACTTCACTAAAACGATAAATTGCAGTTATCTTCAAAGCAAACGAACGGTTTTCGGAAGCGGAAACAGAAAAGAGGAACAGCTTATTTATAATTTAACTGATGGATGACAAAGGGATGAGATTGAGGCACGTATATGGATCAGATTAAATGAACAAAACAATTTGAATTTCGAAAATAAATCAGAAAGATTTTGGGGGCAAATTCATAATTGATGAAATGACGTCAGAGCAGGAAAATCAGACGACTACAACAGTTTTGTGTCTTTGAGGAAAAAGGCATCTTTTATTTTTAGTTTAATGACTTTATTTTTTACAAAATAAAGACATTAAACTGGGGGGGACTTAATGGTGTATCCTAGGAGATACACGCATAAAAACATCATTTTCATGCAAAAAACTCGATCAAAGAGCACAAGACATAATGAAATTTGGCAGTTTTCAGAGTTTGCCGCCCAGCGTCCAACAGGCCGCCCAGCGTCAAGCATATGCCCTGCAGGAAGCTTCTAGCTTCTATGCATAAGCCCTTTAACTCAATGCGTGAACGGCACGCAGCCACGATAGCACACACCACCGACATTCAGGATACTTCACGTAACAGAACTATTCAGTGATTGACACGTGTATCCCGTGAATTTCAGACATTCTACGCCTATAAATAGACCCCATGGGTCACCACATTTCACATCATCTGATCTGAACTTCAGTCAGAAAGAAGTACACTTTCTCTCTCACACAGTTCTTTCTCACTCTAAAACAACAATTAGCCGCTTAGTAGTAGTGCACTAGACGGATCATCACAGATTGATCCACAGATTTATTGAGGCCACCCCACAGATCTTACATCTGTGTTCCGTGTCTGCAGATATTATTTCTCAAGGGCAAACAACAATCAACAGTATACGCCATACGCTGAGCAGCTAATTTTCTGTACTAGTACCTTACAGCCACTATACGGAAAATCGTACTTACATTGAACAAAAATATTTACTAGTCTGGTAACTGTAATCACTGGTTTCTACTTGTGAACGCGAATCCTATGGATAGATCTATTGGGTTTGACAACCCCATTTCGTGCTAGTCGCGCTAGCAATTTTTGAAGACGGAATGTATTAGTACTTCGTAATCATTTGAATATACACATGTTCAGTGTATATTGTGCTTGGTAAGGGTGAAATTGGTTAAGTGGTTACCAGGTGGCTCACGGGTTAATGGAATAATGTTTTATATGTTTTTGAGCATATAATTTTTGTGGTCCAAATAAGGCTTTATGTTTTCAAACATAAATTTTTACGGTTTAAATTAAATATTGTTTTCAATATTAAACCTATAATGTACTCAACATTTTTGTTGACAGTTACTCACATATTTTATTCTCAGGTTCATGTTTGATTGCTTCCTCTATGCTTAGAGAGTCTGCATATTTATGATGACAGCTTTTGTTAAACATTAACTTGCATTCTATTTTGATACATTAAATTTTGGGTGTTTTTTGACTTTGTTTTGGTCAACTTTTGATTAAGTATTTATGTATATTTTTTTCTAAACTTACATATTTTGGTAGATTTCCTTTATAGGAAATCATTTTTTTTTAAATAAAGAATGCAAGGTTATTTATTAAATTTATTTAGAGTTATGATCAAGCTGTGGGACCAAGATAACGATGGTCGTTAAGTGTACTTTGACGGGTCGTTGAAACCTCAATCCTAAGTGTTGGTGCACTTAGAAGACTCTCGATACGCAACTATTAGGGCGTGAAGTTTAAGTCTATGTTGTGTGAACAACAACATATATGATAAACTGTGCGCTGACATGTCGTAAGTATGATATACAATTAATAAATTTAACTTGTTTAAGCCACGCACATAACGTACTTGAAACGATAAAATCGATATGCGCACGACTGGTGTCACCACAATTTACAAGTACAAGTCTAAACCCGGTATCATGCATGCACAATAGTTGAATACAAGTAATAAAAGTAATAACGCGAACAACAAGAGACATTACTTAAAAGAACCATGCTTTCATTCGATGAAATGTGTTTTACAAAAAGCGCAATGCGCATACAATCTCTAAATGTAAAAAACTACAAGGCGGCATTCAATAACTGCTCAACGGTAACTAGAGCGTTCTGCGTCATAGCAACAAGTTTGGGTAAATCCACGTGCTCTAGCGTGAGAATAACAACTTTTTCCTCTTCAGTAGTGCCTGGGGGCATCTTCTCGGCCACAGCAGGTGGCGAAACAGTAGGAAGTTGAATGTGCTTCCTCAAAAACCTCCAGAACCTGCACCTCTCGGCCGCCTTCATGGCTCCCGCAGCCTTGTTGTATGCCTCATTCATGGCAGGAGAATTGCAAGCACGTGTAATCAACCCTGGGAGCCCAAGCTTCAGACTCATAAACTGGTCCCTGGCGTACTTGCAGGAAAGAAGACCATCTGCACAACAAAAGACAAATGACTACGCGTTATAGCAGGAAATGCAGAATATTGAAAGATAATGAGAAGTTGTCAAAAGAAGACCGCTTACCAGTCTTCTTCTTCTTGTGGGATTTCTCCCCACAAGAAGAATATATCTTATGATGAGTATTATATTAAAAATCAATAATTTGTTATATGTAAATATTTATATAAATAATGTTAATATATTTAATTTATATGTAATATTAATATAATTATAGTATATGTAATAAGTATATTTTTTGTATACATAATAATAATAATAATAACAATAATAATAATAAAAATAATAATGATAATAATAATACTAATAATAATAATAATAATAATAATAATAATAATAATAATAATAATAATAATAATAATAATAATAATAATAATAATAATAATGATAATAATAATGATAATAATAATAATAATAATAATAATAATAATAATAATAATAACGATAATAATAACGATAATAATAATAATAATAATAATAATAATAATAATAATAATAATAATAATAATAATAATAATAATAATAATAATAATAATGATAATAATAATGATAATGATAATAATAATGATAATGATAATAATAATAATAATAATAATAATAATAATAATAATAATAATAATAATAATAATAATAATAATAATAATAATAATAATAATAATAATAATAATAATAATAATAATAATAATAATAGCAGTAACAATTAGATACGAACAGAAACAGCAGCCGTTAAGCACGATCATCATCTTTATCATTATTCATCATCACCATCATATTTTTACATCATCATCATGCATTATCCATTCATCTTCATATTCGCTTCATCATCAACATATCATCATTGTTTTATCTTCATCATTACTCGTTTTATCTTCACTTATCATCGTTATTTCATAACAGACACAGGAACAACAAACGTACGATAAAAAAACGCGAGCAGTTGTTTCATTGCAGGTGGTTTGTTTGAACAAGACGATGAACAGTAGCAGCAATATGTAGCTGCAGGTTTGTAGTAGGATACTAGCTACTGTAGCAGTTCGAATGCAAAGGGATGTTTGGATCAGGTCTGTTCGACAGAAAACATGTAGGTGGTTATGAGGTATGTGGGTGAGTTTGTTTGATGGTTTAATGGCGTTTTTAATGGTGGGTTTCATCGAAGAAGATGGTGATGGTACAAAACTGAAACATTCGTAGGTTTTTGTGGTGTTCGCGTGGTGATGCCTTGATGGAACCTGAGCACTAACATCGTACAGAATATAAAACCCAAACAAGAATCAGGAGGCAGTCGTAGAGTGATGGTGATATTGGGTTCTTGATCACCCGTTAACAGTAGCAAACAAGTGGCAGTTCTTGGTGGTTTAATGGTGGTCAATTGGTTAGAAATGAAAGACAAAGGTGGTGGTGATCGTAGTGGGTTATGGTGGTTCTTGACCGTATGTAAACAACAACCAAAAGGTGTTGCTTTTAGGCTGTGTTCTCAAGACAGAAAACAGTAGCGGGAAGTGTTAATTCGATGACATAGAAGAAGGGTTTGACGGGTTTGTAACGGTTAAATGGGTGATGGTTGATCGAAGATCATGTGGGTTTATGATGTATGCATAATCATATATATATATATGCATAACATATATTTATAAGGTTGTAGCAGGAAACACACTAACAATTTAAATATTATATAATTAAATTTTCTAATTTAAACGTGTAATATAATATTAGCAGCCCCCTAATTTGTTTCTTTATACCAATATTCACGGAGTGCTACATCATGCTCCATTGCTAAACAGTGATTGTTAAAATTTTTAGAAAAATTTCATTTTTTAAATTAAATATCTATATTTATTTTGGTCATTAACTGTGTAAAACTAGTCATAAACTGTTGAACTGTTATTAGCGCTCAATCCCAACTAAAATGTACGGAGTATTAAAATTCAAAATAAGAAATTACTTGTATTTTTAACGAACCTAAAATTCACATAACCTATTTACGGAACAACGTTTATTTTTAAATCTTAATAAGTTTGTATTTAACTTGTTTAATAACAATCGAAATAATAACGAGTGCTACCATCGTTTACTAAATAATTTGAAACCATATATATATATATATATATATATATATATATATATATATATATATATATATATATATATATATATATATATATATATATATTCATTTTAATAATAAATTTTATTATATCTTATATTATTTTACATATTTATTTCTAACAATTAAATCGTATATTATTTAAAATTATATTTCAAATATATATATAGTCGTTCGTGAATCGTCGGGAATGGTCAAAGGTTAATGAATGTGCATAAAATGTTTTTTAAAAAAAAATTGTGACCATTAAATTTGCTTATCATGTCGGAAATATTAAATCATATAGAGAATTGAATTATAAATAAGTCGAAATTTTCTGGATCGTCACAATAACTGTAATTTTATGTGACAAAAGTGTAGATGGATCAAAAAGTGGTGTGTGAGAATCACCTCCCTAGATAGATAGATAGATAGATAGATAGATAGATAGATAGATAGATAGATAGATAGATAGATAGATAGATAGATAGATAGATAGATAGATAGACAGCTAGATAGATAGATATAATAATATAAAATATGATATTTAATAAATATTAATAATATAATATAAAATAAAATAATAATATATAAAATAATATAATATTTATAAAATTTAAAAATCTAAAAACAATATATATATATATATATATATATATATATATATATATATATATATATATATATATATATATATATATATATATATATAGTCAAAAGTTCAAATGAGAACCACAAAAAATGCGAGAACTGCGAGAAACTATTAATTTACGAATATTTTCATATGTGAGTAGATTGTATCACCCATATATGTTGTTGGAGAGTAAGAATGAAAATAAAATAGTTTAAAAACTTATATTTTACCTATATAATCAAATATATAATTTTCCGTTCACATGTGCATATTTGTTTGTGTAACATTTGAACACTTCATATAATTTACAGTTTAACATGCAGTATGTGGTAATGAACATATGCTTGTTAGTGATATGAGTATTAGGTAACATTTGCATCTAATTTGTTGCATTTAAATGCATAAAAACTATGAAATTAAAAAGTTCTCGCGGTTCTCGCTCTTTTTGCGGTTCTCGTTTGAACCTGGCCCTATATATATATATATATATATATATATATATATATATATATATATACATATAAAATATATATTTATACTCTTATAAATAAAATTAAGTCAACTTGACAATAAAGGGGTTTCATTCGGAAGGATAACCATATATATATATATACATATAAAATATAAAATATATATTTATACTCTTATAAATATACAAAAATAAAATAAAATTAAGTCAACTTGACAATAAAGGGGTTTCATTCGGAAGGATAACCTCTGCTGACGACTTAACTATTCTAAAGGAAAATGCTTATAACGAAGAAAATCATTTAAACCCTCGTTCAGATGAAGAATCGGAGCCAGAAGAAGAGATCAATTCCTTCGTCAAAAATGCAGAATTGATGATAATTCAAAGTAGTAGTCTGCAGGAAAGCATCTATGAAGAAAATATAATCGATGCATACCTTAATGAAGCTAGTTACGAAAACTTTAAAAGGCGAGTTAATAAGGCTATTACATCAAAGAAGGGAATAAGAGGTCAATGAATCACACAACTTTACGCCCTAAAAATTGAAATACAAAAATCCACGCTTACCGAAAACCAAAAACAAAAACTACTCATCCCGTTCATTATTTATTTAGATTCTAGACCGCGAGGACCTGCCGACACCCAAGAAAGAATGCTCCAAAAAGGAATTCAATACATGAGGAAGGAAGCTAGTCATCAATAAGTGAGCTTAAAGATATATCTATTCATGAAGAGAACATGAATAGAATTGAAAAAGCCTCAGAAGGAGGTGATGAATTTCTTGAAAATGAATAGCTGGATCTATACGAAGATGTCACCTATGAAGATTAAGCTGACATTCGTGTAGACATGTTCATGACTGTCCAACCAGTGATAGCAGAAAATTTAGCACAAATAGAAGAAGGCCCTCAAGTGTAAATACTACGAAGTGTTGAAGATTGATAGACTACATTGAAGATGCTCAAGTTGAATAAGCTCAAATAATCATGGCTATTAGGAACGCTGAAATAGAATACAGTAATTACCTGGAAACCAAAATAGCCGACCTTAAAAATGAATATAACTACTACACCTCCATGAATGAAGTCGGAGATACTTAAAGTTTAATAATGGCGATACTCGTATTTATTAATGTACTCCGAGACCCGGTAGATTATGCAACCATTAGTAGGTACGGTAACAGACAGAAAGAAAGTTACAAAAAGGTGTATGAAACATTGGTCTCTTCCTCATTTCCATATACCGAAGATCAATAGATTCAGCTGCAACTTATAAGAGAGATAGTAGATTTTACCACTGGAGACCCCCACCAATTTGCTGATCGAAATATGATGGATCTTTGCTAAAGTTTCTAATAGGTTCAACACTAGTGTTGACCTAGGATCAGAGTATGCATTCAAGAGTGGATTTAGAGAACTCTGCAGCGCTTTAGTATGATCATTATGAGAATCCAACATGGAAATAACGAATGATCAAATCGAATTCAGATACGACATATATGTTATCACATATAACTTCAATGGAGAACCAGGATCGGACGAATTCGATGAACTAGAAATCAAATTTCTAGCATTCGTAGAATTAATCAAAAATGAACATCTTCTTCCAGAAAGAACTAGTATATGAGGAGGAGGTGATTTAGATCCTTTTGGCCCAACCAATCTAGCAATAACATCTATAAGAAATAAAATGAAAAAGATTCAAAAACTAACTGAGGCTCACTATAAATGCTTTGAAAGACCATTATCCGAAATCCCGGATTTCCTAACAAAAGTAAGGGGACACTTTAATAGAATATATCCTACAAATAGGAATACAAGCTTAAGAGGAAATTCGGGGAGATACATGAATCAACACCTTTTCAGATAAAGGGGATGAGTTATTCGAGCTATCGATGTTAAATAAAGCACTTCTTGGGAGGCAACCCGAGCCGTAACCTTTTACTTTATAATATAAATAAGTTGGGCAAACGACATTAAACCTAACGCTTCTCGAGAGACAACCCGAGCTTTTTAATTACTAATGTTTTTAGTTTATGTTTTAGTTTTTAAATTTGAATAAGTGAACTAGTATCAGCTTATCATTCACACTCGGAAGACACAAAAAGAGGAAAAATCTTCTGTTCACACTCAAGAGACTAAAATCACAAGAGAGGAAGAAATGGACAAAATGAACGAATGAAATCTAAAAAGTCGCAAAGGATCGGAGCCATAGGGAAGTACTCGCTCTTCTTTACCCTAAACTAAATATATATGCCATATATGAGCTAAACACTAAGTGTCGGATAAAACCCATTCTCATTAAAATATTTAAAACCGACATGTGTGCAAAAGCTTATTTGAAAAACAAGTGTGGGATTCCTAGCAATCTGATACACTTAATTAGTGTTATTAAAACAGTTGCTACTAAAACAACATGAACATTAGGACAATGTTTTTTTAAGTGTGGGATATCGGTATATTATACTTTAGTCTTCTGCAAAATCCTCAAGTTAAATACCGGAATTTTTCAAAATTTTTGGGTTAATTTCAAAATTAACGGTGTCAAAACATACTTTTTCTTGAATAAATTCTTATTAATTGTTACTTAGTTCTTTATGCGGCTTAAAATTATAACATGTTAGGAATATTTTTATTGTTGGAATGAATTTTTGAAGCATCGCATGACTAGGCATATACAACCCAATATTTTAAAAGTGAGGCTTTCCTAAGACAAAAAGCATAATATCCATATACAACCCACATTCTAAGAACTCACTTAGTAATTTTGGTACTATGTCAAAACTTTAAACATTCTCAGAAAAAGAAAAAACAACCTCTTAAACCCACTCATTTCAAATTCCATCACATGTGAGTAGATTGAATCACCTATAAATGTTGATGGAGAGTAAGAATGAACATAATATAGATTGAAAAAAACATATATTTTACCTATATAATCATATATATAGTTTGTCGCTCACATGTGCATATTTGTTTGTGAACATGTAAAAAAATTCATATAATTAACAATTTAACATGTAATTTGTGGTAATGAACATATGTTTGTTAATGATATGAACATTAATTAACATTCGCATGTAATTTGTTGAATATGAATGCATAAAAACTATAAAATTAAGAAGTTTTCGCAGTTCTCGCTATTTTTTGTGGTTCTCGTTTGAACCTGCCCCTATATATATATATATGAAATCTAAACTTAAAGAAGTAGTCTATGAGATTCGAACCTAGATTTTATAGGGTGCTAGACCACCTAGCCACCTAAGACCTTGGGATAGGTTCTTCGAAGTTCGTTACATGGATCAAAGAAGTTATGTAATGATCCAACCCGTCATTATACCGACCAAATTTTTTTTTTCTTTTATTACAACACATTAATATTGACAACATGACACCACAATTTATGTCTTCAAAACACTTCCAATACTCAGCAAGTTTAAACATCTTTAATTTATTCAATACTGTTAAGTGTCAAAGTGGGCATAACGACCCAAGACCCGTTTGACATAACCAAAGACACTTTCAACCCAAAGCGTATAAACTCCAACATAAGACCGAGCATGATGATTGGGAATGCACTACCCAAACCTAAATCAAATCCAAAAGTAAAGTCTTCTAAAGCAACCCGCAATAATCCACTAGTCTCCGCGATTACCCTTGCCACAACTTCCTTACGAATCTATAAAAATATAAATAACGAGAGGGTAAGGTATAAAGCTTAGTGAATATAAACATACTATATCCATACATATGCATAAAATGAATACGTATTACCAACACAAGTAAAAAACACATACCGCATCCATGTATAACTAAGCAAGCTGTACGGTGCATACCACCACGCTAATCCGCAGGATTAACTACAACACAACAATATATATATATATATATATATATATATATATATATATATATATATATATATATATATATATATATATATATATATATATATATATATATATATATATACCTAAAATCCCATGGTTAACCCCTTAACCTCAACTACATGAAGGTTGGTCGAAACCACACGCGTCCTAGTGAATCCAAAATCACACACGATACACTACCTTCATCTCAACTACAACTAGGGTTGGCCGAAACCACACGCGCCCTAGTGACTCCGAAACTACACGAGATTCACCACCCCAATCTGTACAAAAATAGGGTTGGCCGAAACCACACGCGCCCTAGTGAATCCGAAACCACACAAGACTCACTACCCTAAGTCATAACAACAATAATGGGAATGTCCGAAACCACACGCGACATTGTGAATCCGAAACCACACGCGGTTCACTTCCCAAATCACCTCAACAACATCGACAATGGGTTTGACCTACTCGTCAATATGAATCCGAAACTCACGAGATTCACTACCCCAAGGGTGGTAACCCAAAACGCACAAATGCGCCACGTGGACCCGAAACTCACGGGGTCCATAATCCCACGCACATGTAAAGTGAACTCGAACGCAAAATGATCACTCTACCCCACCCGCACTTATCCTATGCATTCATACGCATACAATATATTTACACTCACCTTGTCGCCTTGATGAATGTAAACCAACTCCGCAAATCGTTAATGAAAATCACTTAAACTTTATCTTTATATTATTCCAACATGATAAGCAAAGTTTGTTAAGTAAAATCTCTAGAATTTTAAACTGTGTTCATACATTTATTTAACCTCGATCAAATTCCGACGATTCACAAACCATTATATAAATGGATATGATTATATATATGTGTATATATTATAACTTGAGAATATTAACAAAGTATTAAATGTATAATACTTTACATGAACGTATTTGTTTCAATATGTTTATTGATGAAATTAGAAGATAATATCAAATGATTGATTTATCAGATACATTGTATGATTACGAGTCTCTGTTGAGAGGTCCACTTTGATTTAGGAAACCTTTCCTTTTTAACCATATTCAAAAAATGGTAAAGTGATTTTACAAATAAGAACAAAGTGTCAATTATCGAGAACTAGACAAGAGTTAGTGAAGATTCCTATTTGATTTTCAATTCATACTTTACAACATTTTCCTCATGATTTTAATAAGATAACTATTTTAATCTTCATCTTAAAGTTGGAATGTGGAATGTAAATAACTTAGACATTAGATATCGACATTTTATGTGACGATTCGGAGATTTTCGACCAAATTAAAACTTTATTCTTGTATGATCTCGACACGATAAGCAAAGACTATAATCTTAAGTCTTAAAAGTTTTGAACTATTTCATAAATGCATTTGACCTTTGACTATTCTCGATCACGAACATCTGTGTGTCAATATATATATATATATATATATATATATATATATATATATATATATATATATAAGAGTACATATTAAGATGAATTAATAAAATGCAAAATAATCATTTGAATTGAAAATGAAAAGTAATGTGCAAAGTAATTAAGCTGTTATTTAAATGAATCTATATATATATATATATATATGAATTCTATAAATAATTGATATTATATGTGTATTGAAATATATATATAAAACATATAAATATTCAAATAGGTTATTATATAAAATAAGTAATAAATGATTAAAGAAATGTAAGGATAATATATTAAATCTTATTTCAAGTTAAAATATAATTATTATATTAACAAAGTTATTATTACTTTCATTACAATAAATATTAACATTAATCTCAGTATTATGAATATTATTACATATAAAAGTTAATACATGTGATTTAGGATATTAATGTTGTTATTATTGTTTAAAAAGCATTAGTATTATTATTGTTGTATTTGAGATTGATATATAAATATAATTATATAAATATATAAGATATACAAATACATAATATAAAAACAGATTTAGATATATACAGATAGATAAGTAGTTATATACAAGTATATAATAGGAAATTGTATTAATATTATAAAGATAAGCATTATTATTATTATTATTATAATTAATATGATTATTAATTACTAATTTAATTAAATATAAAATAGATAAAAAAACATAAATTACTCGTACTCACTTACTCCTATCATATTTATTTTTTTCCTGCCTTCTATTATTCTGCTCGTGATCTTTTTTTTTCTTTATTGTCAACTATCATCAACCCTACTTGAGGACTTTTATCATTTATCATTTTGGAATCAATCATATAAACTGCATCGTTTAATCCTCTTATACAGATTGATAAATCATTTGGGTTCTTGATATTTATTTTTATTTTATTCTGTTTCTTCTCTGTCTCATAAAATCGAACCATTTAATCAATAAATTGATTCGGATCAAATTGAAGGAAAGTAAAATTGTAGATCTTTTCTTTTTCTGGTCATGAATGTGTGTGTACAATCCCATATTCTAATTCGATTTAACAAAGACGAATTTTCTAGTTAAAGCTCAAAGTTAAAAAGTCAAACTATGGTGTTCTTGAAGAAATTTGAAGCCAGGGATATGTTTCTGATTCAATTGATGATTGAGGAAGATTATATGAAAGATTTGAAGGGTAGTTTGTGTTGTAATCTTATAACGACCCGCCAAAATCGCTATTGACGCGGTACGTTATCTACGGTCCCACAGCGAGGTTTCGACCTCTATATGATACGTTTTGATAAAATATTACTTTCATTTTTTTTTTAAATACTTTCTATACATAGAAAGTTTACCAAAATATAGACATATCCCAAATATATATGACAACTTATACAAAATGACTAAATCATCAATTTATTTAATAACAGATCATAACAATAATATTTGAATGCAATGTCTTTTTGAAAATATGGCATAAAAGACTCCATGCAGCACCTTGAGCAAATAGCAAGCAGACAGCGGAAGCACTTTTGAAAAACCTGAGAATAAACATGCTAAAAGTGTCAACCAAAAGGTTGGTGAGTTCATAGGTTTATCATAACAATAGTTATCAATAGTTTCAATAGACCACAAGATTTTCGTTTATAAATATATGTACACTCGCAAGTGCATAAAAGTATTCTATAAGTTGTAGGCACCCAGTAACAAGCCTTAACATTCATGTTTTACCCTCTGAAGTACACCAGATCAGGTGTGTTTAAAATAACCTCGAAGTACTAAAGCATCCCATAGTCAGGATGGAGTTTGTCAGACCCAATAGATCTATCTTTAGGATTCGCGCCTACCGTACATAGACAAGTAGTTTAATGTTACCAAACTAAGGGTATATTTCTGGTTTAAACCCACATAGAATTAGTTTCAGTACTTGTGCCTATTTCGTAAAACATTTATAAAACAGCGCATGTATTCTCAGCCCAAAAATATATATTGCAAAAGCAATTAAAAAGGGAGCAAATGAAACTCACCTTTGTAGCCCAATAAACAATTCACGTAGATGTAACCAATACTCGGAATGCAAGTAACCGTAGACCTCATCCTAAAGAATATATGTTGGTTAATAAATGTCTAACAAGCTAGGTCAGGTCATAGGGTTCGTATAGTCCTATTGCTCAACTCCGACTCATAAATTTAGCAAAATTTAGCAAAAGTCAACAAAAGTCAACGCAATTCAAAGTAAGTCAAATGTAAGTCAAACGCAAGTTAAACGCAAGTCAACATGGTTAACACAAGTCAACAACCGCATAAAATTACACAAGTTGGTCAAGTAGTCAAACATAGGTCAAACTTAAGTTATTCATTTTTACTTAGAAAAATTTATATTATTTACATATATGTATTTTTTAGTATTTTGCAGCTGATTCCAGGTCCCACCAAATTTGATATAATACCTTAGGTCGTGACCATTGGAAAGTATGTCATCCCACCTTTCTATAGACAGTTTATTTGACAAAAACGGAGTTACGGTTTTAAAGTTATGACCTCGCGAAAACAGTCTCCCGAAACATAAAATGCTGATAAAATTTGTTAAGTGTTCAAAATCAGCAACGATTGCCCATTTTCTCGCTTGTTTTATACCTGTTTAGACTCAACAAAATTATACAAATAATATATCGTTTTAAAGCTTGTCGCAAATACTTTCAATACCAAATAATAGTTTTTATCTAAACTTAACTGATTTCAACTTGCGAGTAATCAAAGTAGGTCCGAGAGTCATTTTGACAATTTTGTTAAAATACTAAAATTTTCGGTTAACGATTCAAATTTGAATCCGGCTGACCTGACTTAACCAAATTTTTATCACAGCTCAAAAATGACATTTTAGATGTGTTGGTGACTTTCGTTTTCCAAAATTATGCATATGGGTCAATTTATGCACGTTTGACCCGAATGAGTCATAAAACTTTCTTTAAACCAAATTTGACCCAAACTCATTTTTAAAGCACCAAAACTTGCAAACATACTTAAATCAATATACGGGATGTGTTACATACCTTTGGTTCTCAAAATTTTGCATATGGGTCAAAGTAGGCTCGTATGACCCAAATGGGTCATAAACACCCATTTTGACCAAAACATGCCACAACTTATTTTTTTTAAACACCACAACCATTAAATTTACTTAAATCGACGTTTGGGACTTTTCTACACTGACCGTTACTCATTTTGACCCATTAAACCCATTTGGTCAAACAAAGTCAATTGCACATAATATTTAGCTTAAATAATGTAATCAACTTCCAGAATTTTTATAAAAATAAGTACAGGTCCGTTTGACTTGAAATACGCGTCAAAATCTCCATAACTCAAAGTCCTAAAATATATCTGGAGATCAGACTCTAAGTCCTAATAGAAAAATCGCAGCAGTCTCAAATGCGCCCGACAGTTTTTTAGAAAATTTTCAGCACGCGCCAGTTTTGTAAATTCTGCCATTTATTCTAGAAGAATGAAAACGACGAACGGCCAATTGAAGATGGCCATAAACATCTCAAATAATCACTGGTAAATAAATCTAAGCAATTCATATAGCCAATTCGTACAGTTTTACAAAATACTACGGACTTCCTGATTTGGATAGAATTTAGACATGTTGTTTTGTAACACATATAACGCATAGCAAACAATGGTTTCAGAAGCTAACATACAAATGACATATGTGCACCAACATGTAAATAACCACATACCAGAAGCACAAGTCCTAAGTCCATCTACAAATCAAGTTATGTCATTCGCTGCTAATTTTTGAACAGATTCAATTCGTTTCAGGAGGTCATATTCGAACGCATATAGCCGGACATCTAGGAACAATTAGCATGCATAATCTACATAAAAAGTGAAGTACTAATCATATACTTTTCAAAAATCCTCAGCTCATAATCCAGAAATCTAATTAAATGGCGTTTTTCATCTGTCTAAAACGTTGATCAACAAAAGTCGGGTCTAATAATCAATTAAGCATAACGGGAGTTTTAAAAATCCAGTTAACATGATATACGAGTCTATCTCGAGTGTTTTTCACTTGTCTTTCCAACCATGTAACATACATAAACAAATTCGTCACCAATCAATACCAGTTTTCAGATTAATGCATAAAACACAACGATAATTCAATTGATCATATCTTGAGCTATACATAACGAAAATATGCGATTCAAAAGAGCAAACTTATTAATTTTTCACAAGGATTTCATTTATAATTATTTCATAAACTGAAAATATCATGTTCATATCAGTAGCATATTAATCAAAAACGTGATCATTCATAAAAACGAGTTAAAACTTCAATTAAGCATAACATGAGCATACGGTAACGAAAATTCGAAATTCCAAAGTCCAAAATTATTAGTTTTTCAAGAGGATTCTGATTATCTCATAATATTATACATTCAACAAGTTCAAGTTTCTGACCTCACACAAAACAAATTCGTGATTCATCAAAAAGTCATCAAACAATCAACTTAACGAATACTATCATGCATACATACAAGGACTTGAGCACTAGACACTATATCTACCCTAAAATGTAACAAAAATATGAAAACCCAAAAATTAGAGTTTTTAAAACTTACCCTAATCAAGAAATTGTTGGTATAGATGTGTAGAGCTCTTCGAGAGGAGTCCGAATATGTAAACGATTTTATGATCAAGTGATTATTGAAGGTGTTCTTGAAGATGAAAGATTGATGATGATGATGAATAGTAGTGGGTGTTCTTGAGGAGGGGAAGAATATGTACGTATGTGTGTGTTTGATGAAATGAATTAGGGTTATAAATAGATAGATATGTCACGGGTATATTTCTATCTCAATAATAGATATCACGGATGTAATAATTAATATATACGGGTATTAATGTGTAGTCACAGGTAAATAGATATATCACGAGTATAATAATTAGGTAAACACGGGTATTACTGTATAGTCACATGTTATAATTAAATTTTTATCCTTTAGCTAAGATCCAATGTATTTTATCTTAATATGATTCAATGACTGGTTAATTTTATATTTATAAAAAATTATATATATATATATATATATATATATATATATATATATATATATATATATATATATATATATATATATATATTGTTTGAAACCTTTTAAACTCTTGACGTCATACCTGGTTTGTGTGTTTCATAAAATACTTATTTATTATATTTTTAAATTACATACTGAAAACATGAATGTTTAAACTAATTTTCTCGGGTTTAGTTTAAGAATATCCTAATTAATAAAATTGATTTTTCAAAACTCAATTATTATATAACATAATAATTATTAAAATTACTAATCATACTTTTTGTTGTCTTAAAATATATTTTTCTCGTTTTCACTAACCTTAGTGTTTTTAAAAAAAAAAATCTAATCAATATTAATAATAGTATATTTAAAAAAACATACAAAATTGTAAATTTTATGTACCGGTTGTTAAGTTTTCAACGAAAAGTTAACGAAAAAAGTCGGGTTATTACATTACCTACCCCTTAAAGAAAATTTCGTCCCGAAATTTTGGTTGGTGTGATTAAACGGCGTTTAAGAAACAAGTGAGGATAGAATGTTCGTCTTGACGTAGAAAGATCGAGCATCTTGTAGTTAAATATGAAAGTTAGGTAAAACGAGATCATAGTCCTTTGATACGAATACCTTTGAATAAACTGCTCGGAGTGCAAGTGTGATATGACAAAGATGAGAAGGAACCACACGTGACTCAAATTATGTCACATATAGAGTCTTGGTATATTCAGATATCAGCACAGAAAACAGAGTCATGTAACATGGTACATGGTGAAGATAAGGTTGATCAAGCATTACCACCATCACGTTCCATTAGAACTTCTGCATGACTTACCGTAATATAACCACGTTGATCAAGCGTAATTATATTACACTAACTCATACTTCCGTTCCAACATTACTCTAAAATATTTATGGATATAAAACATGAAATGTCCCGTTCTTATTGATTAAAAACGTTCCATATTAATTGATTTCGTTGCGAGGTTTTGACCTCTATATGAGACGTTTTTCAAAGACTGCATTCATTTTAAAACAAACCATAACCTTTATTTCATCAATAAAGGTTTAAAAGTTTTACGTAGATTATCAAATAATGATAATCTAAAATATCCTGTTTACACACGACCATTACATAATGGTTTACAATACAAATATGTTACAACAAAATAAGCTTCTTGAATGCAGTTTTTACACAATATCATACAAGCATGGACTCCAAATCTCGTCCTTATTTAAGTATGCGACAGCGGAAGCTCTTAATAATCACCTGAGAATAAACATGCTTTAAAACGTCAACAAAAATGTTGGTGAGTTATAGGTTTAACCTATATATATCAAATCGTAACAATAGACCACAAGATTTCATATTTCAATACACATCCCATACATAGAGATAAAAATCATTCATATGGTGAACACCTGGTAACCGACATTAACAAGATGCATATATAAGAATATCCCCATCATTCCGGGACACCCTTCGGATATGATATAAATTTTGAAGTACTAAAGCATCCGGTACTTTGGATGGGGTTTGTTAGGCCCAATAGATCTATCTTTAGGATTCGCGTCAATTAGGGTGTCTGTTCCCTAATTCTTAGATTACCAGACTTAATAAAAAAGGGGCATATTCGATTTCGATAATTCAACCATAGAATGTAGTTTCACGTACTTGTGTCTATTTTGTAAATCATTTATAAAACCTGCATGTATTCTCATCCCAAAAATATTAGATTTTAAAAGTGGGACTATAACTCACTTTCACAGATTTTTACTTCGTCGAGAAGTAAGACTTGGCCACTGTTGATTCACGAACCTATAACAATATATACATATATATTAAAGTATGTTCAAAATATATTTACAACACTTTTAATATATTTTGATGTTTTAAGTTTATTAAGTCAGCTGTCCTCGTTAGTAACCTACAACTAGTTGTCCACAGTTAGATGTACAGAAATAAATCAATAAATATTATCTTGAATCAATCCACGACCCAGTGTATACGTATCTCAGTATTGATCACAACTCAAACTATATATATTTTGGAATCAACCTCAACCCTGTATAGCTAACTCCAACATTCACATATAGAGTGTCTATGGTTGTTCCGAAATATATATAGATGTGTCGACATGATAGGTCGAAACATTGTATACGTGTCTATGGTATCTCAAGATTACATAATATACAATACAAGTTGATTAAGTTATGGTTGGAATAGATTTGTTACCAATTTTCACGTAGCTAAAATGAGAAAAATTATCCAATCTTGTTTTACCCATAACTTCTTCATTTTAAATCCGTTTTGAATGAATCAAATTGCTATGGTTTCATATTGAACTGTATTTTATGAATCTAAACAGAAAAAGTATAGGTTTATAGTCGGAAAAATAAGTTACAAGTCGTTTTTGTAAAGGTAGTCATTTCAGTCGAAAGAACGACGTCTAGATGACCATTTTAGAAAACATACTTCCACTTTGAGTTTAACCATAATTTTTGGATATAGTTTCATGTTCATAATAAAAATCATTTACTCAGAATAACAACTTTTAAATTAAAGTTTATCATAGTTTTTAATTAACTAACCCAAAACAGCCCGCGGTGTTACTACGACGGCGTAAATCCGGTTTTACGGTGTTTTTCGTGTTTCTAGGTTTTAAATCATTAAGTTAGCATATCATATAGATATAGAACATGTGTTTAGTTAATTTTAAAAGTCAAGTTATAAGGATTAACTTTTGTTTGCGAACAAGTTTAGAATTAACTAAACTATGTTCTAGTGATTACGAGTTTAAACCTTCGAATAAGATAGTTTTATATATATGAATTGAATGATGTTATGACCATCAGTACTACCTCAAGTTTAGTAGGTAAACCTACTGGAAGTGACAAGAAATGATCTAGCTTCAAAGGATCTTGGATGGCTTGAAAGTTCTTGAAGTAGGATCATGACACAAAAACAAGTTCAAGTAAGATTTTTGCTCGAATTAAGATAGTTAATAGTTATAGAAATTGAATCAAAGTTTGAATATGAATATTACCTTGAATAAGAAAGATAACCTACTGTATATAACAAAGGTTTCTTGATCTTAAATGATTACTTGGAATGGATTAGAAAGCTTGGAAGTAAATTAGTAAACTTGAAGGGATTTTTGAAGTATTCTTGAAGTGTTCTTCCTATGATGATTATAGCTTGATTCTTGAAGTGATTTTTGATGAAGATGATGATTAACTACTGGAAAAATACGTTCATAATAGTGTGGGTGTGTTGAGAGAGAATTAGAAAGAGATTTGGAAGTGAAATGGAGTGAATGATGAGTGTTAATTGGTGAGTGGTGAGTGGGGTTAAAAGGAGTTCTAGTTAGTTGACTAGCTCATGGTAGAAGTTAAAATTGATTAGTCATACATGACATAATCAAGAGTGGAATCCCATGCTAGTTCCTATTGGTATATACCCATAGTAAGTACGTTTTGAAGCTGTGTATAATACGGGTAAGAATACGACTAGAATTCTTGATGAAAGAAAAGAATGGGAAAGTAACTGTAACCATTTTCGTTAAGTATGAGTGTTTTGATATATGTCTTGAAGTCTTCCAAAAGTATTTTAATACATCTAAATACACTACATGTATATACATTTTAACGGAGTCGTTAAGTCATCGTTAGTCGTTACATGTAAGTGTTGTTTTGAAACCTTTAAGTTAACGATCTCAATTAATGTTGTTAACCCATTGTTTATTATATCTAATGAGATGTTAAATTATTATATTATCATTATATTATGATATATTAATATATCTTAATATGATATATATACATTTAAATGTCGTTACAACGATAATCGTTACATATATGTCTCGTTTCGAAATCCTTAAGTTAGTAGTCTTGTTTATATGTATATAACTCATTGTTAATATACTTATGGAGATACTTACTTATCATAATCTCATGTTAACCATATGTATATCCATATATATATCATCATATAGTTTTTACAAGTTTTAACGTTCGTGAATCACCGGTCAACTTGGGTGGTCAATTGTCTATATGAAACATATTTCAATTAATCAAGTCTTAACAAGTTTGATTGCTTAACATGTTGGAAACATTTAATCATGTAAATATCAATCTCAATTAATATATATAAACATGGAAAAGTTCGGGTCACTACAAAACAAGTGTCGTTTTCCAGAATTTATAAATCAAAATGATTTCAAAAATGGGTGTACTAAAAATAGTACGAGAATATAATATTTATTTTAATTAATAATATTGAAAGGGTAATGACGTAAGAATGTCTTTGGAACTATTGAGAATCTTCATGAGTCGGATAAGACTTCTTCCGATTTACAATTCGAGATGTTAGGAGTTTCTGAATCGAAGCATATAAGCACATAATATAACACATATGATATCTATAAAAATATACAAGTAATAACTCACGTAGGAATGTCGGAAATTTTGAAAGTCCTGAATGACGCTTCCTGGTTTTTCAATGACCGGGTTGTTGAAAATGAACTAGTTTGAGCATGAGAAGGCTTGTAATCAAAGGGAGAATTACTTTCTCACCGATAGTAATAATAATATTATATTAATATCAGAATATGCACATAATCGCGTCTAAGTGTAACGACACGGTTCTAGACTATATCACTAATGTATCCTAACGGTCCAGGTCTGACACATTAATGCACCTAATTCCCTAGAACCAACGCTCTGATACCACTTATAACGACCCGCCAAAATCGCTATTGACGCGGTACGTTATCTACGGTCCCACAGCGAGGTTTCGACCTCTATATGATACGTTTTGATAAAATATTACTTTCATTTTTTTTTAAATACTTTCTATACATAGGAAGTTTACCAAAATATAGACATATCCCAAATATATATGACAACTTATACAAAATGACTAAATCATCAATTTATTTAATAACAGATTATAACAATAATATTTGAATGCAATGTCTTTTTGAAAATATGGCATAAAAGACTCCATGCAGCACCTTGAGCAAATAGCAAGCAGACAGCGGAAGCACTTTTGAAAAACCTGAGAATAAACATGCTAAAAGTGTCAACCAAAAGGTTGGTGAGTTCATAGGTTTATCATAACAATAGTTATCAATAGTTTCAATAGACCACAAGATTTTCGTTTATAAATATATGTACACTCGCAAGTGCATAAAAGTATTCTATAAGTTGTAGGCACCCGGTAACAAGCCTTAACATTCATGTTTTACCCTCTGAAGTACACCAGATCAGGTGTGTTTAAAATAACCTCAAAGTACTAAAGCATCCCATAGTCAGGATGGGGTTTGTCAGACCCAATAGATCTATCTTTAGGATTCGCGCCTACCGTACATAGACAAGTAGTTTAATGTTACCAAGCTAAGGGTATATTTCTGGTTTAAACCCACATAGAATTAGTTTCAGTACTTGTGCCTATTTCGTAAAACATTTATAAAACAGCGCATGTATTCTCAGCCCAAAAATATATATTACAAAAGCAATTAAAAAGGGAGCAAATGAAACTCACCTTTGTAGCCCAATAAACAATTCACGTAGATGTAACCAATACTCGGAATGCAAGTAACCGTAGACCTCATCCTAAAGAATATATGTTGGTTAATAAATGTCTAACAAGCTAGGTCAGGTCATAGGGTTCGTATAGTCCTATTGCTCAAGTCCGACTCATAAATTTAGCAAAATTTAGCAAAAGTCAACAAAAGTCAACGCAAGTCAAAGTAAGTCAAATATAAGTCAAACGCAAGTTAAACGCAAGTCAACATGGTTAACACAAGTCAACAACCGCATAAAATTACACAAGTTGGTCAAGTAGTCAAACATAGGTCAAACTTAAGTTATTCATTTTTACTTAGAAAAATTTATATTATTTACATATATGTATTTTTTAGTATTTTGCAGCTGATTCCAGGTCCCACCAAATTTGATATAATACCTTAGGTCGTGACCATTGGAAAGTATGTCATCTCACCTTTCTATAGATAATTTATTTGACAAAAACGGAGTTACGGTTTTAAAGTTATGACCTGGCGAAAACAGTCTCCCGAAACATAAAATGCTGATAAAATTTGTTGTGTTCAAAATCAGCAACGATTGCCCATTTTCTCGCTTGTTTTATACCTGTTTAGACTCAACAAAATTATACAAATAATATATCGTTTTAAAGCTTGTCGCAAATACTTTCAATACCAAATAATAGTTTTTATCTAAACTTAACTGATTTCAACTTGCGAGTCCTCAAAGTAGGTCCGAGAGTCATTTTGACAATTTTGTTAAAATACTAAAATTTTCGGTTGACGATCCAAATTTGAATCCGGCTGACTTGACTTAACCAAATTTTTATCACAGCTCAAAAATGACATTTAGATGTGTTGGTGACTTTCGTTTTTCAAAATTATGCATATGGGTCAATTTATGCACGTTTGACCCGAATGAGTCATAAAACTTTCTTTAAACCAAATTTGACCCAAACTCATTTTTAAAGCACCAAAACTTGCAAACATACTTAAATCAATATACGGGATGTGTTACATACCTTTGGTTCTCAAAATTTCGCATATGGGTCAAAGTAGGCTCGTATGACCTAAATGGGTCATAAACACCCATTTTGACCAAAACATGCCACAACTTATTTTTTTTAAACACCACAATAATTAAATTTACTTAAATCGACGTTTGGGACTTTTCTACACTGACCGTTACTCATTTTGACCCATTAAACCCATTTGGTCAAACAAAGTCAATTGCACATAATATTTAGCTTAAATAATGTAGTCAACTTCCAGAATTTTTATAAAAATAAGTACAGGTCCGTTTGACTTGAAATACGCGTCAAAATCTCCATAACTCAAAGTCCTAAAATATATCTGGAGATCAGACTCTAAGTCCTAATAGAAAAATCGCAGCAGTCTCAAATGCGCCCGACAGTTTTTTAGAAAATTTTTCAGCGCGTGCCAGTTTTGTAAATTCTGCCATTTATTCTAGAAGAATGAAAACGACGAACGGCCAATTGAAGATGGCCATAAACATCTCAAATAATCACTGGTAAATAAAGCTAAGCAATTCATAGAGCCAATTCGTACAGTTTTACAAAATACTACGGACTTCCTGATTTGGATAGAATTTAGACATGTTGTTTTGTAACACATATAACGCATAGCAAAAAATGGTTTCAGAAGCTAACATACAAATGACATATGTGCACCAGCATGTAAATAACCACATACCAGAAGCACAAGTCCTAAGTCCATCTACAAATCAAGTTATGTCATTCGCTGCAAATTTTTGAACAGATTCAATTCGTTTCAGGAGGTCATATTCGAACGCATATAGCCGGACATCTAGGAACAATTAGCATGCATAATCTACATAAAAAGTGAAGTACTAATCATATACTTTTCAAAAATCCTCAGCTCATAATCCAGAAATCAAATTAAATGGCGTTTTTCATCTGTTTAAAACGTTGATCAACAAAAGTCGGGTCTAATAATCAATTAAGCATAACAATCCAATTAACATGATATACGAGTCTATCTCAAGTGTTTTTCACTTGTCTTTCCAACCATGTAACATACATAAACCAATTCGTCACCAATCAATACCAGTTTTCAGATTAATGCATAAAACACAACGATAATTCAATTGATCATATCTTGAGCTATACATAACGAAAATATGCGATTCAAAAGAGCAAACTTATTAATTTTTCACAAGGATTTCATTTATAATTATTTCATAAACTGAAAATATCATGTTCATATCAGTAGCATATTAATCAAAAACGTGATCATTCATAAAAACGAGTTAAAACTTCAATTAAGCATAACATGAGCATACGGTAACGAAAATTCGAAATTCCAAAGTCCAAAATTATTAGTTTTTCAAGAGGATTCTGATTATCTCATAATATTATACATTCAACAAGTTCAAGTTTCTGACCTCACACAAAACAAATTCGTTATTCATCAAAAAGTCATCAAACAATCAACTTAACGAATACTATCATGCATACATACAAGGACTTGAGCACTAGACACTATATCTACCCTAAAATGTAACAAAAACATGAAAACCCAAAAATTAGAGTTTTTAAAACTTACCCTAATCAATAAATTGTTGGTATAGATGTGTAGAGCTCTTCGAGAGGAGTCCGAATATGTAAACGATTTTATGATCAAGTGATTATTGAAGGTGTTCTTGAAGATGAAAGATTGATGATGATGATAAATAGTAGTGGGTGTTCTTGAGGAGGGGAAGAATATGTACGTATGTGTGTGTTTGATGAAATGAATTAGGGTTATAAATAGATAGATATGTCACGGGTATATTTCTATCTCAATAATAGATATCACGGATGTAATAATTAATATACATGGGTATTAATGTGTAGTCACAGGTAAATAGATATATCACGAGTATAATAATTAGGTAAACACGGGTATTACTGTATAGTCACATGTTATAATTAAATTTTTATCCTTTAGCTAAGATCCAATGTATTTTATCTTAATATGATTCAATGACTGGTTAATTTTATATTTATAAAAAATTATATATATATATATATATATATATATATATATATATATATATATATATATATATATATATATATATATATATATATATATATATATATATATATATATATATATATATAAATATCTATATTGTTTGAAACCTTTTAAACTCTTGACGTCATACCTGGTTTGTGTGTTTCATAAAATACTTATTTATTATATTTTTAAATTACAAACTGAAAACATGAATGTTTAAACTAATTTTCTCGGGTTTAGTTTAAGAATATCCTAATTAATAAAATTGATTTTTCAAAACTCAATTATTATATAACATAATAATTATTAAAATTAATAATCATACTTTTTGTTGTCTTAAAATATGTTTTTCTCGTTTTCACTAACCTTAGTGTTTTTTTTAAAAAAAAATCTAATCAATATTAATAATAGTATATTTAAAAAAAACATACAAAATTGTAAATTTTAAGTACCGGTTGTCAAGTTTTCAACGAAAAGTTAACGAAAAAAGTCGGGTTATTACAAATCTTTAACCAAAACGCTATCAAATTCAAAATCAATGTTATTTTTTTTTAAAAACCACGACGAACAGGAAACTATTCTTCATTTTTTTCGCATTTTTTTATTTATTTAATCAAGAACACCCTATCTTATTCTATGTTGTTACAAGTTTAAATAGTATCACAATTCATTATCTTGATTTTGGTTATGGTTTGGGGTCGTCTGAGTGTGTGAGGAAGATGGAGAAGATAGAACAGAAAATAAACTGGATAAATGTAATTGGTTTCAGTATCATAACAGAAAAATGATTTGGTTCAGACAGTTAGAGGTGTTGTTGGGGAACGGGAGGTCTCGGGTTCGAGCCCGGGCGGTGGCGTTCCTTTTTAAAAGCTTGTTCCTTTTAAGGTAGTCTTAACATTATTATTGTTATTATTAATTTTATCATTTTTATTATTAATGAAAGTATTATTATACAAATAATATATCGTTTTAAAGCTTGTCGCAAATACTTTCAATACCAAATAATAGTTTTTATCTAAACTTAACTGATTTCAACTTGCGAGTAATCAAAGTAGGTCCGAGAGTCATTTTGACAATTTTGTTAAAATACTAAAATTTTCGGTTAACGATTCAAATTTGAATCCGGCTGACCTGACTTAACCAAATTTTTATCACAGCTCAAAAATGACATTTTAGATGTGTTGGTGACTTTCGTTTTCCAAAATTATGCATATGGGTCAATTTATGCACGTTTGACCCGAATGAGTCATAAAACTTTCTTTAAACCAAATTTGACCCAAACTCATTTTTAAAGCACCAAAACTTGCAAACATACTTAAATCAATATACGGGATGTGTTACATACCTTTGGTTCTCAAAATTTTGCATATGGGTTAAAGTAGGCTTGTATGACCCAAATGGGTCATAAACACCCATTTTGACCAAAACATGCCACAACTTATTTTTTTTAAACACCACAACCATTAAATTTACTTAAATCGACGTTTGGGACTTTTCTACACTGACCGTTACTCATTTTGACCCATTAAACCCATTTGGTCAAACAAAGTCAATTGCACATAATATTTAGCTTAAATAATGTAATCAACTTCCAGAATTTTTATAAAAATAAGTACAGGTCCGTTTGACTTGAAATACGCGTCAAAATCTCCATAACTCAATGTCCTAAAATATATCTGGAGATCAGACTCTAAGTCCTAATAGAAAAATCGCAGCAGTCTCAAATGCGCCCGACAGTTTTTTAGAAAATTTTCAGCACGCGCCAGTTTTGTAAATTCTGCCATTTATTCTAGAAGAATGAAAACGACGAACGGCCAATTGAAGATGGCCATAAACATCTCAAATAATCACTGGTAAATAAAGCTAAGCAATTCATATAGCCAATTCGTACAGTTTTACAATATACTACGGACTTCCTGATTTGGATAGAATTTAGACATGTTGTTTTGTAACACATATAACGCATAGCAAACAATGGTTTCAGAAGCTAACATACAAATGAAATATGTGCACCAACATGTAAATAACCACATACCAGAAGCACAAGTCCTAAGTCCATCTACAAATCAAGTTATTCATTCGCTGCTAATTTTTGAACAGATTCAATTCGTTTCAGGAGGTCATATTCGAACGCATATAGCCGGACATCTAGGAACAATTAGCATGCATAATCTACATAAAAAGTGAAGTACTAATCATATACTTTTCAAAAATCCTCAGCTCATAATCCAGAAATCTAATTAAATGGCGTTTTTCATCTGTCTAAAACGTTGATCAACAAAAGTCGGGTCTAATAATCAATTAATCATAACGGGAGTTTTAAAAATCCAGTTAACATGATATACGAGTCTATCTCGAGTGTTTTTCACTTGTCTTTCCAACCATGTAACATACATACACAAATTCGTCACCAATCAATACCAGTTTTCAGATTAATGCATAAAACACAACGATAATTCAATTGATCATATCTTGAGCTATACATAACGAAAATATGCGATTCAAAAGAGCAAACTTATTAATTTTTCACAAGGATTTCATTTATAATTATTTCATAAACTGAAAATATCATGTTCATATCAGTAGCATATTAATCAAAAACGTGATCATTCATAAAAACGAGTTAAAACTTCAATTAAGCATAACATGAGCATACGGTAACGAAAATTCGAAATTCCAAAGTCCAAAATTATTAGTTTTTCAAGAGGATTCTGATTATCTCATAATATTATACATTCAACAAGTTCAAGTTTCTGACCTCACACAAAACAAATTCGTGATTCATCAAAAAGTCATCAAACAATCAACTTAACGAATACTATCATGCATACATACAAGGACTTGAGCACTAGACACTATATCTACCCTAAAATGTAACAAAAATATGAAAACCCAAAAATTAGAGTTTTTAAAACTTACCCTAATCAAGAAATTGTTGGTATAGATGTGTAGAGCTCTTCGAGAGGAGTCCGAATATGTAAACGATTTTATGATCAAGTGATTATTGAAGGTGTTCTTGAAGATGAAAGATTGATGATGATGATGAATAGTAGTGGGTGTTCTTGAGGAGGGGAAGAATATGTACGTATGTGTGTGTTTGATGAAATGAATTAGGGTTATAAATAGATAGATATGTCACGGGTATATTTCTATCTCAATAATAGATATCACGGATGTAATAATTAATATATACGGGTATTAATGTGTAGTCACAGGTAAATAGATATATCACGAGTATAATAATTAGGTAAACACGGGTATTACTGTATAGTCACATGTTATAATTAAATTTTTATCCTTTAGCTAAGATCCAATGTATTTTATCTTAATATGATTCAATGACTGGTTAATTTTATATTTATAAAAAATTATATATATATATATATATATATATATATATATATATATATATATATATATATATATATATATATATATATATATATATATTGTTTGAAACCTTTTAAACTCTTGACGTCATACCTGGTTTGTGTGTTTCATAAAATACTTATTTATTATATTTTTAAATTACATACTGAAAACATGAATGTTTAAACTAATTTTCTCGGGTTTAGTTTAAGAATATCCTAATTAATAAAATTGATTTTTCAAAACTCAATTATTATATAACATAATAATTATTAAAATTACTAATCATACTTTTTGTTGTCTTAAAATATATTTTTCTCGTTTTCACTAACCTTAGTGTTTTTTTAAAAAAAAATCTAATCAATATTAATAATAGTATATTTAAAAAAACATACAAAATTGTAAATTTTAAGTACCGGTTGTTAAGTTTTCAACGAAAAGTTAACGAAAAAAGTCGGGTTATTACATTACCTACCCCTTAAAGAAAATTTCGTCCCGAAATTTTGGTTGGTGTGATTAAACGGCGTTTAAGAAACAAGTGAGGATAGAATGTTCGTCTTGACGTAGAAAGATCGAGCATCTTGTAGTTAAATATGAAAGTTAGGTAAAACGAGATCATAGTCCTTTGATACGAATACCTTTGAATAAACTGCTCGGAGTGCAAGTGTGATATGACAAAGATGAGAAGGAACCACACGTGACTCAAATTATGTCACATATAGAGTCTTGGTATATTCAGATATCAGCACAGAAAATAGAGTCATGTAACATGGTACATGGTGAAGATAAGGTTGATCAAGCATTACCACCATCACGTTCCATTAGAACTTCTGCATGACTTACCGTAATATAACCACGTTGATCAAGCGTAATTATATTACACTAACTCATACTTCCGTTCCAACATTACTCTAAAATATTTATGGATATAAAACAAGTGTCGTTTTCCAGAATTTATAAATCAAAATGATTTCAAAAATGGGTGTACTAAAAATAGTACGAGAATATAATATTTATTTTAATTAATAATATTGAAAGGGTAATGACGTAAGAATGTCTTTGGAACTATTGAGAATCTTCATGAGTCGGATAAGACTTCTTCCGATTTACAATTCGAGATGTTAGGAGTTTCTGAATCGAAGCATATAAGCACATAATATAACACATATGATATCTATAAAAATATACAAGTAATAACTCACGTAGGAATGTCGGAAATTTTGAAAGTCCTGAATGACGCTTCCTGGTTTTTCAATGACCGGGGTGTTGAAAATGAACTAGTTTGAGCATGAGAAGGCTTGTAATCAAAGGGAGAATTACTTTCTCACCGATAGTAATAATAATATTATATTAATATCAGAATATGCACATAATCACGTCTAAGTGTAACGACACGGTTCTAGACTAGATCACTAATGTATCCTAACGGTCCAGGTCTGACACATTAATGCACCTAATTCCCTAGAACCAACGCTCTGATACCACTTATAACGACCCGCCAAAATCGCTATTGACGCGGTACGTTATCTACGGTCCCACAGCGAGGTTTCGACCTCTATATGATACGTTTTGATAAAATATTACTTTCATTTTTTTTTAAATACTTTCTATACATAGAAAGTTTACCAAAATATAGACATATCCCAAATATATATGACAACTTATACAAAATGACTAAATCATCAATTTATTTAATAACATATTATAACAATAATAATATTTGAATGCAATGTCTTTTTGAAAATATGGCATAAAAGACTCCATGCAGCACCTTGAGCAAATAGGCAGACAGCGGAAGCACTTTTGAAAAACCTGAGAATAAACATGCTAAAAGTGTCAACCAAAAGGTTGGTGAGTTCATAGGTTTATCATAACAATAGTTATCAATAGTTTCAATAGACCACAAGATTTTCGTTTATAAATATATGTACACTCGCAAGTGCATAAAAGTATTCTATAAGTTGTAGGCACCCGGTAACAAGCCTTAACATTCATGTTTTACCCTCTGAAGTACACCAGATCAGGTGTGTTTAAAATAACCTCGAAGTACTAAAGCATCCCATAGTCAGGATGGGGTTTGTCAGACCCAATAGATCTATCTTTAGGATTCGCGCCTACCGTACATAGACAAGTAGTTTAATGTTACCAAGCTAAGGGTATATTTCTGGTTTAAACCCACATAGAATTAGTTTCAGTACTTGTGCCTATTTCGTAAAACATTTATAAAACAGCGCATGTATTCTCAGCCCAAAAATATATATTACAAAAGCAATTAAAAAGGGAGCAAATGAAACTCACCTTTGTAGCCCAATAAACAATTCACGTAGATGTAACCAATACTTGGAATGCAAGTAACCGTAGACCTCATCCTAAAGAATATATGTTGGTTAATAAATGTCTAACAAGCTAGGTCAGGTCATAGGGTTCGTATAGTCCTATTGCTCAAGTCCGACTCATAAATTTAGCAAAATTTAGCAAAAGTCAACAAAAGTCAACGCATGTCAAAGTAAGTCAAATGTAAGTCAAACACAAGTTAAACGCAAGTCAACATGGTTAACACAAGTCAACAACCGCATAAAATTACACAAGTTGGTCAAGTAGTCAAACATAGGTCAAACTTAAGTTATTCATTTTTACTTAGAAAAATTTATATTATTTATATATATGTATTTTTTAGTATTTTGCAGCTGATTCCAGGTCCCACCAAATTTGATATAATACCTTAGGTCGTGACCATTGGAAAGTATGTCATCTCACCTTTCTATAGATAATTTATTTGACAAAAACGGAGTTACGGTTTTAAAGTTATGACCTCGCGAAAACAGTCTCCCGAAACATAAAATGCTGATAAAATTTGTTGTGTTCAAAATCAGCAACGATTGCCCATTTTCTCGCTTGTTTTATACCTGTTTAGACTCAACAAAATTATACAAATAATATATCGTTTTAAAGCTTGTCGCAAATACTTTCAATACCAAATAATAGTTTTTATCTAAACTTAACTGGTTTCAACTTGCGAGTCCTCAAAGTAGGTCCGAGAGTCATTTTGACAATTTTGTTAAAATACTAAAATTTTCGGTTGACGATCCAAATTTGAATCCGGCTGACTTGACTTAACCAAATTTTTATCACAGCTCAAAAATGACATTTTAGATGTGTTGGTGACTTTCGTTTTTCAAAATTATGCATATGGGTCAATTTATGCACGTTTGACCCGAATGAGTCATAAAACTTTCTTTAAACCAAATTTGACCCAAACTCATTTTTAAAGCACCAAAACTTGCAAACATACTTAAATCAATATACGGGATGTGTTACATACCTTTGGTTCTCAAAATTTCGCATATGGGTCAAAGTAGGCTCGTATGACCTAAATGGGTCATAAACACCCATTTTGACCAAAACATGCCACAACTTATTTTTTTTAAACACCACAACAATTAAATTTACTTAAATCGACGTTTGGGACTTTTCTACACTGACCGTTACTCATTTTGACCCATTAAACCCATTTGGTCAAACAAAGTCAATTGCACATAATATTTAGCTTAAATAATGTAGTCAACTTCCAGAATTTTTATAAAAATAAGTACAGGTCCGTTTGACTTGAAATACGCGTCAAAATCTCCATAACTCAAAGTCCTAAAATATATCTGGAGATCAGACTCTAAGTCCTAATAGAAAAATCGCAGCAGTCTCAAATGCGCCCGACAGTTTTTTAGAAAATTTTTCAGCGCGTGCCAGTTTTGTAAATTCTGCCATTTATTCTAGAAGAATGAAAACGACGAACGGCCAATTGAAGATGGCCATAAACATCTCAAATAATCACTGGTAAATAAAGCTAAGCAATTCATAGAGCCAATTCGTACAGTTTTACAAAATACTACGGACTTCCTGATTTGGATAGAATTTAGACATGTTGTATTGTAACACATATAACGCATAGCAAACAATGGTTTCAGAAGCTAACATACAAATGACATATGTGCACCAACATGTAAATAACCACATACCAGAAGCACAAGTCCTAAGTCCATCTACAAATCAAGTTATGTCATTCGCTGCAAATTTTTGAACAGATTCAATTCGTTTCAGGAGGTCATATTCGAACGCATATAGCCGGACATCTAGGAACAATTAGCATGCATAATCTACATAAAAAGTGAAGTACTAATCATATACTTTTCAAAAATCCTCAGCTCATAATCCAGAAATCAAATTAAATGGCGTTTTTCATCTGTTTAAAACGTTGATCAACAAAAGTCGGGTCTAATAATCAATTAAGCATAACAATCCAATTAACATGATATACGAGTCTATCTTGAGTGTTTTTCACTTGTCTTTCCAACCATGTAACATACATAAACCAATTCGTCACCAATCAATACCAGTTTTCAGATTAATGCATAAAACACAACGATAATTCAATTGATCATATCTTGAGCTATACATAACGAAAATATGCGATTCAAAAGAGCAAACTTATTAATTTTTCACAAGGATTTCATTTATAATTATTTCATAAACTGAAAATATCATGTTCATATCAGTAGCATATTAATCAAAAACGTGATCATTCATAAAAACGAGTTAAAACTTCAATTAAGCATAACATGAGCATACGGTAACGAAAATTCGAAATTCCAAAGTCCAAAATTATTAGTTTTTCAAGAGGATTCTGATTATCTCATAATATTATACATTCAACAAGTTCAAGTTTCTGACCTCACACAAAACAAATTCTTTATTCATCAAAAAGTCATCAAACAATCAACTTAACGAATACTATCATGCATACATACAAGGACTTGAGCACTAGACACTATATCTACCCTAAAATGTAACAAAAACATGAAAACCCAAAAATTAGAGTTTTTAAAACTTACCCTAATCAATAAATTGTTGGTATAGATGTGTAGAGCTCTTCGAGAGGAGTCCGAATATGTAAACGATTTTATGATCAAGTGATTATTGAAGGTGTTCTTGAAGATGAAAGATTGATGATGATGATAAATAGTAGTGGGTGTTCTTGAGGAGGGGAAGAATATGTACGTATGTGTGTGTTTGATGAAATGAATTAGGGTTATAAATAGATAGATATGTCACGGGTATATTTCTATCTCAATAATAGATATCACGGATGTAATAATTAATATACATGGGTATTAATGTGTAGTCACAGGTAAATAGATATATCACGAGTATAATAATTAGGTAAACACGGGTATTACTGTATAGTCACATGTTATAATTAAATTTTTATCCTTTAGCTAAGATCCAATGTATTTTATCTTAATATGATTCAATGACTGGTTAATTTTATATTTATAAAAAATTATATATATATATATATATATATATATATATATATATATATATATATATATATATATAAATATCTATATTGTTTGAAACCTTTTAAACTCTTGACGTCATACCTGGTTTGTGTGTTTCATAAAATACTTATTTATTATATTTTTAAATTACAAACTGAAAACATGAATGTTTAAACTAATTTTCTCGGGTTTAGTTTAAGAATATCCTAATTAATAAAATTGATTTTTCAAAACTCAATTATTATATAACATAATAATTATTAAAATTAATAATCATACTTTTTGTTGTCTTAAAATATGTTTTTCTCGTTTTCACTAACCTTAGTGTTTTTTTTAAAAAAAAAATCTAATCAATATTAATAATAGTATATTTAAAAAAAACATACAAAATTGTAAATTTTAAGTACCGGTTGTCAAGTTTTCAACGAAAAGTTAACGAAAAAAGTCGGGTTATTACAAATCTTTAACCAAAACGCTATCAAATTCAAAATCAATGTTATTTTTTTTTTAAAAACCACGACGAACAGGAAACTATTCTTCATTTTTTTCGCATTTTTTTATTTATTTAATCAAGAACACCCTATCTTATTCTATGTTGTTACAAGTTTAAATAGTATCACAATTCATTATCTTGATTTTGGTTATGGTTTGGGGTCGTCTGAGTGTGTGAGGAAGATGGAGAAGATAGAACAGAAAATAAACTGGATAAATGTAATTGGTTTCAGTATCATAACAGAAAAATGATTTGGTTCAGACAGTTAGAGGTGTTGTTGGGGAACGGGAGGTCTCGGGTTCGAGCCCGGGCAGTGGCGTTCCTTTTTAAAAGCTTGTTCCTTTTAAGGTAGTCTTAACATTATTATTGTTATTATTAATTTTATCATTTTTATTATTAATGAAAGTATTATTATTATTATCATTATGATTATTACTCTTATTATTATTAGTTATTATTATTATTATTATTAGTAATATTTTTATTGATATTGTTATTATTAATATTATTATGACTAAAAGATAGTTAAGGTTGTGTAATATTAAGACAAATATGAATATGACTATGATCATGAATATAGTTAAGACCAAAAGTATAATTATAAGTATGGTTATGATTAAGTTAATATAAAGGTATGATTATGAAAATAAATATAACTAAGATATGATTAAATGAATTATTATTATTTACTATCATTATTATTAGTAATATTATTATCGTCATTCAGATTATTAGTATTACCATTAAACGTTATTAGTATTAACATTACAAACATTATTATTATTAGTACTATCTTTATCATTAATATTAAAATTATCATTATTATTATTATTAGTAACATATGTATTATTATAAATATTATCATTATTATCATTACTAACATAATTATCATTAATTAATATTGTTATTATTATTATTATCATTATAATTATTACTAAAATTAATAGTTTGTTTTCATTAAAACTGTCATTATTAATATTATCGGTATTGTGTATATCATTATCATTAAAAATAATTCCATTTATGAAAGTAAAAGTTTTGAAGATATTATTAAGGTTATAAGTACATTTTAATCATATTAACAATATTTATATAAATATTTATATATAACAAGCTAGGTATATTTATTAAAGTGCTAATCAATTATATATTAATATAACTATATAAATATTAAACATCTTGAATATATACACAAACTAAATACATATAATATATAAATTAAGATATAATCTATAAACTTATTTGATTTCGATTATGTGTATTAATATATACACAAATGATATAGGTTTGTGAATCCAAGGCCAACCCTGCATTGTTCAATATAGTCATATGTATTTTTACTACAAAATACATTAGGTAAACTTCATTTGCCTTTTTACCCTTTATATTTTTGGGCTGAGAATACATGAGCAATTTTTATAAATGTTTTATGAAATAGACACAAGTAATTGAAACTACATTATATGGGCGAATGATCGAAGCCGAATATGCCCCTTTTGCTTGGTAACCTAAGAATTAGTAAACCGATCTACTAATTGACGCGAATCCTAAAGATAGATCTATTGGGCCTAACGAACCCCATCCGTTGGAGCGGATGCTTTAGAACTTCGATGTTGTTTTATCATGTCCGAAGGATTTCCCAGAATGATAGGGGATATTCTTATATGCATCTAGTTAATGTCGGTTACCAGGTGTTCACCATATGAATAATTATGTTTGTCTCTATGCATGGGACGTATGTTTAAGAGAAATGAAAATATGAAATCCTGTGGTTTATTAAAATTATGAAATGATTATTTATGATAAACTAATAAACTCACCAACCTTTTGGTTGACACTTGAAAGCATGTTTATTCTCAGGTACGAAAGAAATCTTCCGCTGTGCATTTGCTCATTTTAGAGATATTACTTGGAGTCATTCATGACATATTTCAAAAGACGTTGCATTCGAGTCGTTGAGTTCATCAAGATTATTATTAAGTCAATTATAGTTGGATATATTATGAAATGGTATGCATGCCATCACCTTTCGATGTAATGAAAGTTTGTCTTTTAAAAATGAATGCAATGTTTGTAAAATGTATCATATAGAGGTCAAATACCTCGCAATGGAATCATATGTTATCGTATTCGTCCTTATGGATTAGGACGGGTCATCTCATGTGGTATCAGAGCGGTGGTCTTAGCGAACCAGGTCATGCATTAGTGTGTCTAATGATAGTTGTTAAGATACATTATTGAGTTTGGACTTCGACCGTGTCTGCATGTCAAAAGTTTTGCTTATCATTTTTAGTCGGAAATCATCTGCTTATCATCCTTAGGAAATTATCTGCTTATCATTCTTAGTCTGGACATGTCTTACTGCCTCTATTGCATAGACAGTGTATAGATAAATTCATATCTTAGCGTATTTGTTATTGTTACCTTTGCCTGACAGCTTCCGTAGATTCCTCCGTAACTTATGGGATTTTAGTATTATATATGCATATGTAAATTATGTATTACAGGAGACTAATCTATATCCTATAATCTATTTCTTATCGAAAATCCTTCATCTGATTGTACGAGACAATTTCCTCAACCAGTTCGAATTTTTCGGATTCCGACAGCTATTCCGATATGGAGTTTCACCTAAGCTCCGAAAGCAGTGTCACCAGAATGAATCAACCAATCATCCATCCCCAATTCATCTGATGGGTTCGTAGTCGACATAACCGATGGAGACGAGAAGAAGGCGATCCCTTCTGAAAGGACCCGTTCATATACATTATAAACGATTCACAATAGTTGATTACATTGCGAGGTATTTGACCTCTATATGATACATTTTACAAACATTGCATTCGTTTTTAAAAGACAAACTTTCTTTACATCGAAAATTGACAGGCATGCATACCATTTCATAATATCCACTATCCAACTATAAATTGATTTAACAATAATCTTTGATGAACTCAATAACTCGAATGCAACGTTCTTCGAAATATGCTATGAAAGACTCCAAGTAATATCTTTAAAATGAGCAAATGCACAGCGGAAGATTTCTTTAACACCTGAGAATAAACATGCTTTAAAGTGTCAACCAAAAGGTTGGTGAGTTCATTAGTTTATCATAATCATTTATTTCCATCATTTTAATAGACCACAAGAATTTCATTTCCAGTTCTCATAAATATACGTCCCATGCATAGAGACAAAAATAATCATTCATATGGTGAACACCTGGTAACCAACATTAACTAGATACATATAAGAATATTCCCTATCATTCCGGGATCCTCCTTCGGACATGATATAAATTTCGATGTACTAAAGCATCCGGTACTTTGGATGGGGCTTGTTGGGCCCGATAGATCTATCTTTAGGATTCGCGTCAATTAGGGTGTCTGTTCCCTAATTCTTAGATTACCAGACTTAATAAAAAGGGGCATATTCGATTTCGATCATTCAACCATATAATGTAGTTTCAATTACTTGTGTCTATTTCGTAAAATAGTTATAAAAAGTTGCGCATGTATTCTCAGCCCAAAAATATAAAGGGTAAAAAGGCAAATGAAACTCACCATACTGTATTTCGTAGTAAAAATACATATAACGTCATTGAACAAGTGCACGGTTGTCCTCGGATTCACGAACCTAAATTAATTATATATATTTATGTGTTGGTCAATATTTGTCTAACAAATTAGGTCAAGTCATAGTTTAAATAATTTGACTAATATGCAAAAGTCAACAAAAGTAAATTTGACTCAAAATAATTTCCAAAAATCTATACATGATTAATATATAGTTTAAATATCGTCGTTTTATATTTTTAAATATTTTTAAAAGATTTATTAGAGTAAATAATATAATTTATGTATTAATAAATAAAATTTTATATTAAATTTATATAATAAAATATACTTTTATATATATTAAGTAATAAAATTTATAGGGTTAATTTAATATCATAAAGATAATATGATAGGTATTATTAAAGTAAGTTATTACACGTAGTAAAATATGTTTATATCACATATTTATTTGATAAAATAATATCTATAATGATAGTAAGTAAAAGTTGTATTATTTTGTAATAATAATAATTATTATAAAAATATCAATATTTATAATTACTAAGATGACATTATAATAAAACGATAATTCTAATTATGATAACTTTAATATTTACGATAATTTTTAATATTATCTTTAAAATAATAATTCTATTTAAAATAATAATAATAATAATGATATTTTATAGTAATAATGACATTTCTATTAAAATGATAATTTTTGTTAAAATGATAGTTTTAATACTAACGATACTTTTAATAATAATAGTAATGATAAAAATAATAAGAACAATAATTTTATCTAAATCAATATCTTATAATATTTTAATTTCATCATGATACTCTTGCTCATTATTTCCTAATCGTTTCGTTTAATAGCTTTTAATCATCTTTTATATCGTGTTCGTAATAATGATAATAATAGTAATCAAAATAATTAGGTGTTACAAATATTTGTTTTAATTACACTAATATTAATAATGATAGTTACTATAACATTATTAACAATAATACTAATAATTATCTTAATGATAATATAGTAATAATAAAAATAAAAATAGCAATAACCATTTTTAAATAATTATATATATATATTAATAATGATAATAATAATAATAATAATAATAATACTAATAATAATAATAATAATAATAATTGGATAATAATAATACTAATTATAACTTTAACGATAATAACGATAGTAATAATAAAAAAAAAATAACAATTTTTAATGATAAATCCCTTTTATTGATAAAGATAATAATAATGATAATAATAAGATAAAATTAGAACGACGATAAAAACTATGATAATAATAATCATTTTTAATAAAAATATCGAAAATTCAATTGATTATAACTTCTAATCCATTCATCGAAACCATTCAATATCTAAAGGAAAAGTTCTTAATTTTTCGCTAGCTTTCCAAGGACATGCATATCTTATACCTTATCTCAACCACAAGTGTAACTAATTCAAGATTCAACCTAACCTGTCTAAGGGCAATATCAAAAGTACAAGCATGCATAATCCTAAATACTCGAGCACTAGTCAGGGATACACTATTAGTATGTAAAAGGTAAATTATGAGTACTCACGTATCAATATTGAGATTCAATATTGCAGGAAAGGTACGTAGACGCAACGGAAATGATAAACACTATATTGACCTCACGAGCATACCCATGAACCATACTCAATCACCTCCATTGCTATAACCCATAATTTTCTTAATCCTATCCTACTCGAAAAACAATTTCGAAATCACTCGGACAGCACTCCGTCGTAATATTTTATGTATACTAATAATATCTTGAAATAATATGGAGTAAATATATATATGTAAATCGATTGAGAGAGTTTAGAGAAAAATATTTTCAAGTTTCTATGAAATAATGAAACCTATTGAATTCTATTTATAATAGATTTTTGAATTATTAAAGTGAATTATTAAAGTATAAATTATTAAAGTGAATTATTAAAGTATTAATTATTAAAGTGAATTATTAAAGTATGAATTATTAAAGTGAATTATTAAATTGAATTATTAAAGTATGAATTATTAAAGTGAATTATTAAAGTTAAAGTAAAGTAAAAATAAAGTAAAGGTAAAGTTTAAGTATAGTAAAAGTATAAAACTATGTACGTATAATACGCGTATAAATATATATAATATTAATTTAAATCGTTATATATATTTAATAAAATAAAATATAAATATCGTTATCTTTATCATACTAGTTAAGTAATGAGTTGTCAAAAGTGGTTCTAGATATTTATAAAAGTTATATACGTTTTAATAATAAAGTTCTTTTTAAACTGAAAACGTTTTTGTACGTTTGAAACTAAATAGATCAATCGAGTCTTTATGAGATTCAATCTTCCACTATCCTTTGTCTAGTTCTCAATGATTGACAATTTGTTCTTATTTATAAATCACTTTACCATTTTCTGAATATTGTTAAAATGGAAAGATTTCTCAAATCAACGTGGGCCTTTCAACAGAGACTTGTAATCATAATTCAATATATCTGATAATTCAATCATTTGATCTTATCTTCTAATTCCATTGATAAATATTTTGAAACAGATACAATCATATAAAGTATTTAATCTAATATTTTGTTTACGTTTCAAGTTATAATATATATACACATATACATATATAATCATATTCGTTTAATGGTTCGTGAATCGTTGGAACTTGGTCGAGGTTGAATGAATGTATGAACATAGTTTAAAATTCTTAAAATTTAACTTAACAAATATTGCTTATCGTGTCGGAAACATATAAAGATTAAAGTTTAAATTTGGTTGGAAATTTCCGGGTTGTCACAGTACCTACCCGTTAAAGAAATTTCGTCCCGAAATTTGAGTGGAAAGGTCATGAATGATAATAAGTATGTTTTCATGATGCATACGGGCTGAAAATTAGAGTTTTATCATCAGCGAATAATTTGCATAAACAATCCATTTATATGAAGAGTACGAATGAAGCTAACATAGAAGAGTGAAATGAGTAAGTGTAGATTCAACTTATCATTTGACGTAGATATGATTGATTCCCAGATTTCAAGGGATTTGAAGAAAATCTTCTTAATAAGATTTGACTCTCCGGTAATCAAGGGAATTAGGATCCGCTTTAAATGCGATCGTCCATTTTAATTGTTCTGTCAGAGATTTTCTTATAAATTCACCTCCTTCATTTCCTTACAACTCACACCTTCTGTTGATGCATTTTATGCAAGTCTCTAGACATCTACCCACGTCCATTTCAGGTACAACAGTTTACAGGCCACCATGATTGCTCGTTATTATCCTATCCTTGTTTGTATGTGGTTATAGGAACTGCAGGAACGAGATTTAGATGTTTAACTATGTTAGACTTAGTCAGACGTACGAGTGAAGCCTCACTAGTACGGCTGACAGGCTCATACGCACGGTTGATGCTGAGCTAACTCACAATTACAACCTAAATGAGAAGACACGAGTGAATGATCACCCGTACGGCTGATGAAGCCAACTCGTACGTGTGATGAATGAATCGTATGGGTGAGTCAACAGCAGAGGTATATAAAGTCTTATTTTCTTCATTTTAGGTTAAGCCTCTCATTTGTTACACACACTCAGATCTAGTGAGCTCCTCCGATTCTCTCTCAGTCCAAATCACCCAAGTGGTGAATAATAGCTCTAGGTGTTGATCTAATTACACTTGATTTAGTTGTGGTTTGACTAAATTAACCAAAAAAAACTTAACCTATTCACTAGAGGGTTTGATTCACTTATTCCGCCATTGTGTGAGTTAAATCTGTTGATTTCTAAGTTCCTAGTCATGTTTCATCACCTTCTATTCTTTCCCCCTCAACTCATATTTTAAAGTATTCATCAATATGCTCCATCCAGTTCTGATTCTCGATATACTTCTAACTTTCATATCGGTCATTCTTCTTTTTCATCTACCGCCGGAAGAATCTATTTACTTCTACTATACTCTTGGGTTTATAGTGTTTCTAGTTCTCCCGTGTCTTTATATTGCTATATGCATCGATATATATGGTTTATAATTTCTGGTTTGTCGTTGGGCTTTATATGTTCCCTTATATTTCAAAGTCTCTGCTTCTGTCTTCTATAATCATTATCATTCACAGTTAATGCTCTCTTTTATTTGCTTCAATTTATACCCAAATTTCTATTTCGTAGTTTTGTCCTTTCGTTTCTTATTCTTGTGATTAAGCACCGCTTGTAATGGTCCAGAATTCACAGATATGAATTTCAGAATGAACATTGTTAATGTCCTAGGAAGGATATTGTGACGGCACGATCTTGACTTGTCAAATTACTAGAATACCTTGAAAAAGGCAGAATCATCAAGAAATATTTTCTTGATATTTTAGAGGTTAAATAGAATACAAGAGTCGTATAACATGGCACATGATGATGTTATGATCTGTGAATCATCACGTTCCATTTAAAAACTCAACATGACTTACTGTAATATAATCACATTGATCAAGTGTCATTATATTATACTAATTCATGCTTCAGTTCCCAACACTACTTCAAAATATTCCTATTTTAAACTTGAATGTTTCAGAATTTAGAAACTAAAATAGTTTCTTTTATGATGTAATACAGATAGTGCGAAGAGGTAAATGATTTCAAATAAGAAAAATTAAGAAAATATCTTCAGAAATATGGAGGATATTTATAATGAAAGATATGATGATATTTTAGAATTTCTAATATCAGAGGATGATGAAGAATATTGTCCGCAGGAGTTTAGAGTCAGGAGCAAGGTATTCGTTAATGACTTCAGTAGGTACTGAATCATCTGGATCCTTTGAAGTCAGGTTTAGTCTTTGTAATTTGTCCACAGCCTCCTTCCTACTTTGCTCAATCCGTTTTCTAGTTCCAAAACTTCTCTTTTTCTGCGCTTTGCCAGAACACTTCATCATTATCATCCAGCTTTTACCGTTTAAAGTCGTTTATAGTTTTTGCTGCGTCATCAGCATTTTTTCCATTTTCAGAGAACCAATTCGTAGTTCGGAGTGTTTTTAGAAACTTCACATTCAAATTAAGTCCAGAAGATAGACGTTATATATACACATATAACTGTTGGCGTAGACATGCTGCGAGATTTCAAAATACTGATTGCTAATTCCCAATGATTCGTATGGCAATTCTCATTACAAGATGCGAATGAGTAAATGATGGGGTTTTAATGAATAATTATAATGACTTTTTGGAGAGGCTAAAGTCAAAGGGTAATGAAGTTGTTGGTACATCTGCTAATAATGTGGTGGAATGTAAAACGTTCCCTGGTAATGACGGTGTATATCTCAAGGTTGTAATAAGGTTAGCCTGACTGAAAAGTCGAAGTTGACTTGATGGAGCTGTGACAAAACTGGCTACTTTGAATAGGAGTCGCAAAGTTATTTTTGCTAATAAATGCCAAAGAATCTGACGCGGATACATTGTTTAAACTTTTACTTTGGTTTCAAGAGTTTTTCAGGTACATAACTGTGGGTAACATGTGGTTGGATCATCATCTCGATTGCTCATCATTCAAAGTGTCTTCAGAAATATTAAAAGGGTTTGAACACAGATTGTAATCGTTAACATACATTTGATGTTCTAACACAGTTTTGAAGTTAAAATATAGCTTGTGAAAGATGTAAGGATCTAAGAGTGATGATTTTGGTCATATCTCAAGTTGAATTTTGAGATTTCAAAATCAGAATATGTAATTAAATTTTGAATGAGTATGGTTGTTTTGATTTCTATAAAAGAATGTATAATGTTGTGAAAGTTGGGAGTATAATGCATGATTTGCTGAATCAGATTCGAAGAATGTAACATATTAATTGTGAATTTATATATCTCTCGGGTATTACCTACCCGTTAAAAAAAATTTCACAATTAATATTTTGTACAAAAGAATTTTATTACAGTCTTTATGAAAATATATATATATGTATATTTTCTTCAGATGTAACATAGATTTAATGACTTAATGTTAAATTAAACTCATTTGATTTACGGTTGAAACTAGATTTGAATAATCCCTAAAGGCTTTAAAAAGTACATAACTTTTACGCAGTATTTCTTTAATGACATTGAAATTATGAATCAATACTTCGTTATTTGTTGATGTATGATGTCGGTTTGTGGAATTCTTGTAAATTTTGCAAAGTACAAATGATGTTATCTGAAAAGTTTCGGGTACATCGATGATGAAAGTGTAAAATCAAATATATACTTGATTTATTATGAATTGGAATTTGTTGAATTGCGACAGAGATTGTAGTTAACGCTGGTTAAGTTGCGGCCGAAGGACGTACATTATTGCATAATTGTAATATGAATTAACTGAGTAGTTAAGATTCACACACAATAGCTTAGCACAGAAAGATTTATTTCAATATATATATATATATATATATATATATATATATATATATATATATATATATATATATATATATATATATATATATATATATATATATAATATACATATAATTTCTTCAGAGGGAATGAGTTAATTCTTCATAACTCGTTGATACAATATACACGTTATTGATTCGTAATGATGTCCACAGTGATTCTTAAACTGACGGAGTTTGTGATGTTATTGGTGTTGTTGATTCGGATGTTGACTGTACTGACGATGCTAGTAACGCTGACGGTACTGTTGATGCTGTTGGTAAAGCAAGTTTAGCTTGTTAATCACACACCATTTTTGTCAGGGTTTCTACTCTCCCATCTATCATTTTGGTTCGCTTAACTGATTTATGGTTAGGGCTAGATTAGATAATCTCTAAGACTTTAGAGATTACATAATCGCCGCGGAATGTTTCTCCAATGAAGTTATGAGTTAATACTTCGTCAGTTATTGTTGTTGGTACTCCTTGGTATCTATGGTGTGTATGACGTTGATGCTCGTGGGACAGATTGTGAAGTTGAGGTTTACGACGCGGTTGTGGTTGGAGGTGGTAATGGTACTGTTGGCGTTGATGATGGTAGTACTGGTTATGCTGCTGATGCTGCTACTGGTGTTTGTAATCTCTGCACCATATTCTCCAAAGCCACTACCCGAGCGCGAAGCTCGTTGACTTCTTCTATTACACCGGGGTGATTGTCGGTTCGGACGAGCGGATAAATAAAATCTAAAATTTGATGTAATATATAATCATGATGAGATACTCTATAAATGAGCGAAAAAATGGTGTTTCGGACATGTTCGCCTGTAAGTGCTTCAGGTTCTTCGTCAAGAGGGCAATGTGGTGGATGGAAGGGATCACCTTCTTCTTGTCTCCAATGATTGAGGAAGCTACGAACCCATCCCCAATTCATCCAGAATAGGTGATGACTGATTAGTTGATCTATTCCGGTCACACTGCTTTCGGAGCTTGAATGGGATTCCATTTCGGAATCTGAGTGACTTGAACTGATGACGAATTCCATTTCGTATGATTGGATAAAGGATTTTTTTTTTCGATATGAAATGATTTTGGCTAACGGATGGTATTCTAATTACATAGAATATATATATATATATATATATATATATATATATATATATATATATATATATATATATATATATATATATATATATATATATATATATATATATATATATATATATATATATATATATATATATATATATATATATATAGATCAAAAGATTTCGTAGATTACGGAGGACTTTGCGGGATATGTTAGGCAAAGTTTAAAGTAATAGATACGATAAGATATGATTTAGCAGATATGCTAAGATATGAATTTTTGTCTATACATTATTCATGCAATCAATGCAGCAAGACGTGTCTTAGACTAAAAATGATAAGCAGGTAATTTCCTGAGGATGATAAGAAGTTAATTTTCGACACAAAATGATAAGCAAAACTTTTGACATGCAGACACGGTCGAAGTCCAGACTCACTAATGCATCCTATCGACTTATCAGTTAGACACACTAATGCAGACCTGGTTCGCTAAGACCACCGCTCTGATACCAACTGAAAGGACCCATTCATATACATTATAAACGATTCACAATAGTTGATTACATTGCGAGGTATTTGACCTCTATATGATACATTTTTACAAACATTGCATTCGTTTTTAAAAGACAAACTTTCTTTACATAGAAAATTGACAGGCATGCATACCATTTCATAATATCCACTATCCAACTATAAATTGATTTAACAATAATCTTTGATGAACTAAATAACTCGAATGCAACGTTCTTCGAAATATGCTATGAAAGACTCCAAGTAATATCTTTAAAATGAGCAAATGTACAGCGGAAGATTTCTTTAACACCTGAGAATAAACATGTTTTAAAGTGTCAACCAAAAGGTTGGTGAGTTAATTAGTTTATCATAATCATTTATTTCCATCATTTTAATAGACCACAAGAATTTCATTTCCAGTTCTCATAAATATACGTCACATGCATAGAGACATAAATAATCATTCATATGGTGAACACCTGGTAACCGACATTAACTAGATACATACAAGAATATCCCCTATCATTCCGGGATCCTCCTTCGGACATGATATAAATTTCGATGTACTAAAGCATCCGGTACTTTGGATGGGGCTTGTTGGGCCCGATAGATCTATCTTTAGAGTTCGCGTCAATTAGGGTGTCTGTTCCCTAATTCTTAGATTACCAGACTTAATAAAAAGGGGCATATTCAATTTCGATCATTCAACCATATAATGTAGTTTCAATTACTTGTGTCTATTTCGTAAAATAGTTATAAAAAGTTGCGCATGTATTCTCAGCCCAAAAATATAAAGGGTAAAAAGGCAAATGAAACTCACCATACTGTATTTCGTAGTAAAAATACATATAACGTCATTGAACAAGTGCAAGGTTGTCCTCGGATTCACGAACCTAAATTAATTATATATATTTATGTGTTGGTCAATATTTGTCTAACAAATTAGGTCAAGTCATAGTGTACCACAATCCTAATGCTCGAGACTAATATGCAAAAGTCAACAAAAGTAAATTTGACTCAAAATAATTTCCAAAAATCTATACATGATTAATATATAGTTTAAATATCGTCGTTTTATATTTTTAAATATTTTTAAAAGATTTATTAGAGTAAATAATATAATTTATGTATTAATAAATAAAATTTTATATTAAATTTATATAATAAAATATACTTTTATATATATTAAGTAATAAAATTTATAGGGTTCATTTAATATCATAAAGATAATATGATAGGTATTATTAAAGTAAGTTATTACACGTAGTAAAATATGTTTGTATCACATATTTATTTGATAAAATAATATCTATAATGATAGTAAGTAAAAGTTGTATTATTTTGTAATAATAATTATTATTATAAAAATATCAATATTTATAATTACTAAGATGACATTATAATAAAACGATAATTCTAATTATGATAACTTTAATATTTACGATAATTTTTAATATTATCTTTAAAATAATAATTCTATTTAAAATAATAATAATAATGATATTTTATAGTAACAATGACATTTCTATTAAAATGATAATTTTTGTTAAAATGATAGTTTTAATACTAACGATACTTTTAATAATAATAGTAATGATAAAAATAATAAGAACGATAATTTTATCTAAATCAATATCTTATAATATTTTAATTTCATCATGATACTCTTACTCATTATTTCCTAATCGTTTCGTTTAATAGCTTTTAATCATCTTTTATATCGTGTTCGTAATAATGATAATAATAGTAATCAAAATAATTAGGTGTTACAATTATTTGTTTTAATTACACTAATATTAATAATGATAGTTACTATAACATTATTAACGATAATACTAATAATTATCTTAATGATAATATAGTAATAATAATAATAAAAATAACAATAACCATTTTTAAATAATTATATATTATATATATATTAATAATGATAATAATAATACTAATAATAATAATAATAATAATAATAATAATAATAATAATAATAATAATAATAATAATAATAATAATAATAATAATAATAATAATAATTGGATAATAATAATAATACTAATTATAACTTTAACGATAATAACGATAGTAATAATAAAAAAAAATAACAATTTTTAATGATAAATCCCTTTTATTGATAAAGATAATAATAATGATAATAATAAGATAAAACTAGAACGACGATAAAAACTACGATAATAATAATCATTTTTAATAAATATATCAAAAATTCAATTGATTATAACTTCTAATCCGTTCATCGAAACCATTCGATATCTAAAGGAAAAGTTCTTAATTTTTCGCTAGCTTTCCAAGGACATGCATATCTTATACCTTATCTCAACCACAAGTGTAACTAATTCAAGATTCAACCTAACCTGTCTAAGGGCAATATCAAAAGTACAAGCATGCATAATCCTAAATACTCGAGCACTAGTCAGGGATACACTATTAGTATGTAAAAGGTAAATTATGAGTACTCACGTATAAATATTGAGATTCAATATTGCAGGAAAGGTACGTAGATGCAACGGAAATGATAAACACTATATTGACCTCACGAGCATACCCATGAACCATACTCAATCACCTCCATAGCTATAACCCATAATTTCCTTAATCCTATCCTACTCGAAAAACAATTTCGAAATCACTCGGACAGCACTCCGTCGTAATATTTTATGTATACTAATAATATCTTGAAATAATACGGAGTAAATATATATATGTAAATCGATTGAGAGAGTTTAGAGAAAAATATTTTCAAGTTTCTATGGAATAATGAAACCTATTGAATTTTATTTATAATAGATTTTTGAATTATAAAAGTGAATTATTAAAGTGAATTATTAAAGTATGAATTATTAAACTGAATTATTAAAGTGAATTATTAAAGTGAATTATTAAAGTATGAATTATTAAAGTGAATTATTAAAGTATGAATTATTAAAGTGAATTATTAAAGTATGAATTATTAAAGTGAATTATTAAAGTTAAAGTAAAGTAAAAATAAAGTAAAGGTAAAGTTTAAGTATAGTAAAAGTATAAAACTATGTACGTATAATACGTGTATAAATATATATAATATTAATTTAAATCGTTATATATATTTAATAAAATAAAATATAAATATCGTTATCTTTATCATACTAGTTAAGTAATGAGTTGTCAAAAGTGGTTCTAGATATTTATAAAAGTTATATACGTTTTAATAATAAAGTTCTTTTTAAACTGAAAACGTTTTTGTACGTTTGAAACTAAATAGATCAATCGAGTCTTTATGAGATTCAATCTTCCACTATCCTTTGTCTAGTTCTCAATGATTGACAATTTGTTCTTATTTATAAATCACTTTACCATTTTCTGAATATTGTTAAAATGGAAAGATTTCTCAAATCAACGTGGGCCTTTCAACAGAGACTTGTAATCATAATTCAATATATCTGATAATTCAATCATTTGATCTTATCTTCTAATTCCATTGATAAACATTTTGAAACATATACAATCATATAAAGTATTTAATCTAATATTTTGTTTACGTTTCAAGTTATAATATATATACACATATACATATATAATCATATTCGTTTAATGGTTCGTGAATCGTTGGAACTTGGTCGAGGTTGAATGAATGTATGAACATAGTTTAAAATTCTTAAAATTTAACTTAACAAATATTGCTTATCGTGTCGAAAACATATAAAGATTAAAGTTTAAATTTGGTTGGAAATTTCCGGGTTGTCACACCTTCCACCCACCAACCTACACTCTTGGCGAAGAACCTGAAGCGTTCACCGGTGAACCAATCCGAAACACTATTTTCACCCTCATTACCCGAATATCTCACCATGATTATATACTATCTCAAATACAAAACCTTATTCATCCGCTCGTTCCGACCGACAATCATCCCAGAATAATATAAGAAGTCAATAAACTTCGCGCTCGAGTTGTAGCCTTGGAAAATATGGTACAAAACATACCAGCTTCAGCAACATCACCGGCACCAATAGTACCATCAGTAACAGCACCCGTACCATCAATAACACACGCCTCAACATCTCATTATGTACATCGATTATAATCATCAATCTACGTATCGTTCTACATTATTTATCTTCGTTCGACATGATGATTATGTAATCTCTAATGTTTTAGAGATTATGTACTCTAATTCTAATCGAAAAGCAAATGAGTTTAATGTTATATTAACTCATTAAATCTATAATTACATCTGAATAAAATATATATGTATATATATTTTCATAAAGATTGTAATTAAAAATTCTTTTGTACAAAATGTTAATGGTGAAAATATTTTAACGGGTAGGTAATACCCGAGGAATATTTAGATTTCACATTAATAAGTTACACTCTACATTCTTCGAATTTGATTCAACGATCATTTACTATCCTATTTACAACCACCGATATACTTATTCGTTCACTAAAGAATAACTATTTTCATTCAAATTCAATTTCATATTTAGATTTTGACCTCTCAGAATCCAACAAGTGGCATAATGAAGAAATAATGGATATAATAAAAATTGATTAGAAATAGACTAATTAACAATATGAAATTTTGTTAAGAAACCACGCTAACAAGATCCTAGCTAACTGTTCCTAGCTAACTGTTAATTCTGTATTACATTTTATTTTATCTTAATTTATTTATCGCAATTTAATTATCGCAATTTATTTATCGCAGTTTATTTATCGCAATTTATATTCTCGCAATTTTATTTATCGTCATTTAATTTCTGTTATTTATTTTACGCACTTTATTTATCGTCATTTAAATACTGTTATTTACCCATGTTAAATATCGGGACACGTATACAAGGTTTTGACATATCATATCGACGCATCTATATATATTATTTGGAATAACCATAGACACTCTATATGCAGTAATGCTGGAGTTAGCTATACAGGGTTGAGGTTGATTCTACAATAATATATATACTTTGAGTCATGATCGAGTCTGAGACATGTACACGGGTCACGATACGTATTAATTAATTCGAATATTATATATTAAACTATATATGAATTATTGGACAGTTAACTATGGACTATCGGCTGCAGACTAACGACATTGGACAATAAAAATGAATTAAAATATTGATTATAACATATGAAACTAAATATCTCTTCAACTTTGCCACTTGATTTCATCTTTAACCTCATTTGTATCTTGACGATTACAATCTGCGTTCAAACTTTTCATGATTCTTGAAAACACCTTAATCGGGAGAATGGACCAACTGCATCTCATCTACGAAAGGAAAGATTTATGCATATAGTTATACACCTGATAACACTCGGAACCTGAGTAAGCATTTAAAACGTATCTGTGCTAGCCCCTTTGGCGTTGTTATTACTGAAAATAACTTTGCAATTTCTTTTCAAGTTAGCCAATTTTGTTACAGCTCCAACAAATCAACTTCGATTTTCATTCGGATTAGCCTTACTATAACCTTGATATA